>NW_009627169.1:6681-34238 GCF_000690535.1 Cariama cristata | reverse complement strand
GGGTGGGGAGGAAGGGATGCAGAGGGCTCTGGGGAAATAGCAAGTATCCAAAACCCGGCCTGCCTGTGGGCTTTACCTCTCCTGCTCCCTCCTGCCCAGCACAGCACACAGCAGGCCTGGGGAGCCTGCGCCTCTGGCCACCCTCCTCTGCCTCCCTCCCTCGTTCCTGTCCCCTCCTGCCCCCCCCCCGCTCCCTCCGGGTCTGTGTGCGTCTGCCTCTGCCTGAACGAAAGGCTACCCTTTTCTCCTTGACATCTTGTTAGAATGTGAATACAACATCTATTGATTTGCATTTCATGCTAGGAAAGAAAAAAAAAATAGCTTTTATTTTTAAAAAATAAAAAAGCCTCTCTGAACTCAGAGCTACGACAAGATAAAATAGAAGAAGCAGGCAAAAGCAGCCTGAGCTGCCTGCCCCCAGCACCCCAGCAGGGATCTGCTCCCCCAACTTTAGCCGTTCAGCTCCAATCTGTCACTCAAGACCCCCTGCATAGGCCACGGGGAGCACAAGGACCTGCCTGATCATCTTGCAGACCGTAGGAACTTCATCCATCGCCCCGGGGTACGTGTACATCAGGCAGATGTATCACTCTCCCCAACTGCTTCTTCATTCCCACAGCCCTTGCCAAGGCGAGTTACCCCAGGCTGGGCGAGCAGCACGCACCCACCTCCCTAGTAAAGACAAACCGAGACCAACTATGCTGGGTAAGGTGACTAAATTAGCAGCAAAAAGCAAAGGGAGAAGCAGGCTGGTGCTTGGGAGGAGATGCAGCAAGCAGCACTGGTCGCCTCTTGAAGTTCCCGAGGTTTGCATTAGCCTGCAGGCACGCTCCTTTCACGCAGGTCCCAACTACGATGCTCCCATTCACGCAGGACCTGGCCGTGGTGGCACAGCCACCAACCGTCCTGCTAGTCCTGCCTGGGGGAGAGCATCCCACTCCTCAAAACCAGGGCAAGCAAACCCAGCAAGTGGGGATGCCCCGCGCCATGGCACAGGAGAGGGGTACCGGCACGAGTGGGTGAAGGCAAACAGTTCTCCCTCACCTACCGCAGCGGGGTGCTGGGAGGATTAATTAGTGTTTGTAAAGCACTTTGAAGATAAAGGCGGCTGCAGGAGAGCTCATAACCAGGAGCGAGATGGAGACGGGGATTGGGGAACCCAGTTACGGTGGGGCTTCTTATCTGGTGTGCAAGCTGCAGTCCTGGCTGGGTGAATGTCAAGCAGGTTCAGATGAAAGGTAGAATGGGAAAATTTCCGCAGCGTGAAAAAAAGAAAAATCAAGCGCGTGCTGTTTGGGAAAAATGAGAGAGAGAGATGAAAAGGTGGGATCTAAGTCTCTAAAAGCTGGAGAGATCTGCTATTGATTCTGGCTTGGGAAGAAGGGGCCTGAACAAGAGCTGGTGTGTTGTTAAGTGCACTTATCTCCTCTTGTTAGATGGCAGAACGGGGCCAGATGGACAGGGTACTAATTCCCATCAAGAATCATTACCAGCCGTGTGCTGGATGAGGTACCTCCAAAGATGCGCTACGAGCAGCAGCGAACACGGCAGCACCGTGAGGTCAGGAGCCCCACAACGTCCCTGGGCAATGCTTGAGCGCCCTTACCATAAGAGACTTTCTTGGACTTTAATTTGTGCCCGTTGCCTCTTGCCCTCTCTGGGCACTCCTGAGAAGAGCTTGGCTCCTGTGCACACCTACATGGTCCCAGCCATCCTCCAAAACACCCAAGCTCCTGAGAACCCCATCTCCTGGGAGAAATCCTTGTGGGAAGAAGGATGGTGGGAAAAGCCAGTGATGGAGTTTGCTCCCCTCCTCAGCCATCAGGAGGATGGGCCTGCTCCATAAAGCAATGAAATGCCAGATACTCTCACACAAATCTTTAATCATCGTAATTATCTGTTGTCGTCACATACAAAACAGTATCTCCACATAGAGATCAAGCTCTGTTGGTACCACCCCACCGCTCCGGGCTCCCCCATCCCATCAGCTGTGAACACATGCTCACCAGCACCGGGGCAGGATTCCCTTTCTCCCATCGATGGGTCAAGAAAGGAGACTTTTGTTTGCCTAGTTTTGATTGAAATGCCTGAACATCAGGGAAAGATTTAAGAAAACAAAACAGGACAGAAACGATGCATCCTGATCCATGAGCAGGAGTTGGCTCAAGGATAATTCAGGCATCACTCACTGGCTATGTGCTTCTGGGGGCTGGGTTTTCTCTCTTTTTTTTTTTTTTTTTTTAAAGAATGAGGGAGAAAGAAAACATTTTTTTAAGCTTTGCTCCTTTTCATTTTTCTCTGAGTTCAGTGGCTTTTCTCGTCAAGCCTCTGTAGCTCAGGTAAGAACAGAGGGCTCCAGATTAAAGAGAAACACGGCAGCAAGCAGAAAGCCGCCAAGATAACAGAAAGGACAAAGTCGGGAAAGACAAAGAAGGGAAGTCTGCTTTCTGCAAGATTCTCACTTTTGGCTTTTATGTAGATTACTCCAGAAATGGGGACCAAGCTGCACATTTCAAACTCTGATCCTAGCTCTCTTGGCCTGGATGTGGGGATACAGAACAACAAACTGCATCAGGAGCCCTCGTCTCAGCAGCAGGGTTCAGTGTGTCCAGGGCTCTTGGAGACATTTCATATAACCTGGATTTTTATAGATATCTGGGTGGGTGGACAGACAGACAGACAGCCCGCTAGACTGACAGTTCTAAATACCTCTCTGCACGAGCGTGGGTAGCAACCAAGCGTAGTGCCTCCTGCCAGAGCATCTCACGTGCCACTGAAAAACCCAGCCGTGCAGCTCTCCCCGGCCGTCGCTCCCCTATCAAGGCATCCAACGAGACATGGTTTGGGGAGGAAGACTTGGGTTCACCACTCCCGATCCCAACAAGGGCCCACCGGTTGCTTCCTGCAGCATCACCCACCATTGCAAGGCTCCTGCAGCCATCAGGAGATGCAGCGCTCCCTTTCCTCACTAGGCTGTGAGGTTTACAACCCCAACACTTCTCCTTGGGACCAAAACCAACCTACACATTGGGAGGGGATTTGCCTGGAGCCACCCCCTCACCCTCCCCATTGCAAAGCCAGGCACCCCACAGACCGAGGGCTCGGCAGGGTCCACGTCTCCTTTGCAAATGACTCCAGCAATGACATAATCCCAGGGTCCCATCAGGTTCTGCTAGGAAACCTTCTCTGCTGTCTTGTTTATAGATCAATTCGTAGCTCAACTTTGACTCACTGCAGAAACAGCAAGAAGCCTTTCATCCCGTGACCCCAAAGCACCTTAAAGAATAAGAGCCGAGCCTCGCAGAGAAGAAATGTTGTCCTCTTTGTTAGACAGAGGGGTCAACCAACATATGAGGCCAGGAAGACAGGCAGCAGGCCAGCAAGCAGAGCAGGGAACAGCGAATACGCAGGAAAGGCTTTAGATGTGCACAAGGCGAAAGGCAGCCCGTGGAGAGCGTGGGCAAGGTGAGTGCACGAGGTGCATCAGAAATCGGATGAATCGGGTGGTTCAAAGGGCTGAGGGCAGCGGCACAAAGTCTGGTTGGAGACTCACCACTTGGGCTGCAGCCAGGGGATGAAGGAGGTGGTCCTTCCTCTCAACCAGGAACCTCCTCTGGGAGCATATTGGTGGTCTGTCTGCTCCAGGTAGCATCCAGGGACCCACAGTCCTCTGCTTAAGGCACCGGGAGGTGGGAAATAAATGACCAAGATCCCATTTTCAACCAGGAGCAGCAGAGGGGAGGCTGGGTCATCCCTAATTCTGTGCAAACAGCCCCATCCTTGGGATGCTCCCAGGGGAAGGGACCTTCTGGAGGTTGTGAGGAAGCCACCAAACCATTGTGTTCTCACTCTACTCAGGGATGAAAGCCACTTTGTTTCCTTTTTTTTTTTTTTTTTAAATCATGGTGAAATAGCGATCACGCAGCTGCAGGGGTGGCCCTGCCCCAGGAGCATGATGAGGACATCTCCATTAAAGACGGGAGATGCTCATCACCGCATCACACCCCTGACTCGAGGAGGGAGAGCAGGTGCCGGGAGAGGGAGCACCGCACCCTCACGCAGCACAGAAAGTATTTTCCATATGCTGCCTGATCAGTTATATCAGTTTCTTAAAATGCTATTGCACAGATATTTCAGAGGCATCATGTAGTACCATCTGTTATGTTATATATTGCACTGAGCCTGGCCAATTTTGAGATACTGTAATTTTATCTCCTCCATTTCATATGCGGCACAGGCATTTTGCAAGGCGAGTTGACGGGGAACAAGAATTTGCAGAAGGATGGAGCGCAAGTAAATCAAAAGGCAAGGCCCAAAAATGATAGGCAATGGCAGCTCTCACCCATCCCAGACACCGGAGAGGAGTTTTGGGGCTGCACCCAGCTATTTTGGCTCAACCACCTTGCAGCAACGCCTGCATTGCCCAGGGCAGAGCATGCCTCTCTCCGTCTCTCCCACTGCATCCCTGCCTCCGACAGCGATGCCGCGGGGTGGAGAGACGCCTCCGGCATCTCACAGATGTCCTTTTCCCTGCCTCCCCCAGCTTTTCCAGGCAGCGTTACAGTCCCCCCATTCCCCATTGCACCGTCGCGGCACGTCTCACCGTGCAAACCCAGCATCCTCTGAGCAAGGGATGCTGCAAGAGGGCAGGTCCACATCGGGGTTACCCCATCCATTTTAGCTTTTTCCAGGGAGCAGCGGCAGTAAAAGGAGCCATCGGTGAAGGCAATTATTGTGTACCTTGGCCCTGTTTGAGAGCCCATCAGCAAAACCCATCTCTGCCTTGCGGGGCAAGCAGTAACAGGCCCTGACAAGCATCATTAAGGTGAAACTCACTGCCCAAGTTATCCGCGTGGATAACTTCATGCTCTAAGAGCAGGGGAAAGACTGGAGGCCCCAAAAAACCCCTGAGGTTATTGCAAAAGATTAATTGAAGCAGGTGGGCAGAGCAGAGAGGGGAAAGCCCTGTCCTCTAAGATTAAAAGTTGCAAACTTTTGAATTTTAAAGTGAATACTCCCAACTCATCGGTCAAACACCAACATCACTTTTATCAAGTCTTTCACAAGTGCCGGCAAAGTTTGGTGTCACTTGACTCAATTTATTCTGATTTCATTAGGAAAAGAGACATTAAAAAAGTAGAAACCTTTAGATTTCCTGTGTTTTGCTGGCTCCCTCCTCTGGCACTCGGAAATATTTTTATTTTGTAATGGGTTTGGCCATGAAGTAAACGGAAATACGTCCAGCATCCTCCTTGGACCTGCTCTTCAAAGACAAGCAAGTCTTGCTCTGACTCATCATGCGCTGTCACAGCATCTGTTTTTAAAAGCTTTTTTTTACATCCTTGCTACAATAATTAAAAGGAAAAGGAGAATTCACCACAAATACTACCCTTGCTATTGTCTAATATTAAAAAAGTAGTCAAATACGCTTTAAGAAAAGCAATGGCAAGCAGAATTGGCAGCACCTGAGCACATCCATGGCTTACCACGACCACAGAGGAAGATGCAAGAACCTTACAGCCAACTCCTCGGGCGTTCCCTACCCAGACAGAGTCTCTCCCTGACCATCATTAATAAGACACCCCCTTACGTCTGGAAGCTCCAGGGCTCATTTTTCCCAAAGGCAGAGGCACACGTCCGGGGCCACGGCAAGCACAGGAGGCTGCGGTGCCGCTTCCCATCCCTCTGTGGCCATGCAGCAAATGGAGGAGTTTGCAGCAGGGTTAGATTTTGTGACTTTTTTCGGTTTTAAAGAAAGAGATGACCATCTCCTATCGAGGTCTGGTACCATCTCCACAAAGGTTTTGGTGTCAGGCATAGATTTCTGCTTTCGGTTGCATTTTATTTTTTTCTCAGTTCATTCATAAGCCTTAATACCTCGGGTTTATGTGCATTTAATATTCTACCCAGCACTTCAGTTTTTCTTTTGAAGGAACATTTCAAGGGTTTTTTAAACATTATTTCCTTATTGTTGACGAAACACTTCTAATGGAAAACAGTACTTCCATTCTGTTTTAAAACTTGTAAACAACCTTTCCCCTTTATAAAGAAATAAAGTATGTTTATCCATCTACCAATTCTAGCAAGCAGAGAGCTACAGGGAGCCTGTTAACTCCAGGAGCTCGGGGTGGTAGGTGTTCAAAAATAATAAATAGTAATCCTTGCTTCTCCATCTTTTCTCCAGAGTTTCAAGGACTCTTGACGCCACCGCCCAACTTAAGCATGCAAAACCAGCCAACCAGCCTCACAACACCATGCTGTCAAGCCTGATGGTTTTCTTTGCAGTCAGAGAAGGCAAAAAGACCTGGGACGCGGCTCACTTCAGCCCCAGCTTTCCTGCTTACGCCAGAAAAAGCTGCTCGGGTCAACCAGCACCAGCCCGCAGGACTGGGAGGGACCCTGTTTTCATGCATTTCCACACAATGCCAGGGGAAAGATCCATGCTCTGCAAAAGAGAGCTGGCAACAACAAGAAAGAAAAAAAAAAAAAACACATATAAAAACAGATTCTTCATTAAAGCGTGAGCTTGGTTTAAGGAGATGCATCCCTTTTGCGTGAGTATGCAGCACGTTGTGCCCAAATAATCTAATTGAGGGCTCTCTGCTATGGGGTACGTAATCGAAGCAGGTCCCATACTAACAGCAGAAGCAAGCTCTGGTCCCCAAAGGAATTGGGGGTCTCATAGCAAGCATATTATCTTCTGGCCCTGGTCCTCTCCCTTCCCCAAAGGAAAATGTCAGCCAGCCTTCCAGAGTTGGGGTGGAGAGTGAAAAGGAAGAAGTTCAAAGCAAGAGGAGGGAAGCTGTGACCGGCGTGGGCAGGAAAGCTGCCACTCCAAGGCACTGCAAAATCACTAGACCCCCTCAAGTGCTGCTCCCTCCTTCCCCAGGCACACAGCACTTCACATCTGGAGAGTTACTTCTGCACGTCAGTCATTACCCAAGCTGATGTGGAATACCCAGCCAGCTACTACAAGCTACATAAATATTGACAGGCTACGTTATTAAATAAATAGATCTGCTCAAGCATTCGATATTGACCACTGTGAGAATGCAAAACAACAAGGCCTGGGGGACAGGGGGTTTCATCCAGTCCCAAATTGGATAAGCATGGATGCAACCGATGCACTGGATACGGCCCTTTGCTCATGTCCTGAACGGCAGCTGGGAGACGAGGAAGGAAAAGAAAGCCCTGGAGAGAGGAGGTGGCAAAATCCTTGCATGGGAACAATGCCTTGACAAGACATTTGTTTTTCTGGTTCTGTTCCCTTCTGGTCAAGTAACTTGAAAATTCAACAGCGTGCATGGAGAACTGGGGCAAGGGAAGAACGGAAAGGCAATGTATTCCTCTGGGGACGATCAATCACAGAAGGAAGGCTGCCAAACCACCCTCCAGCTGCCCAAGTGTGTTAATGGATAGGATTAGAGAGCTCCTTCTGGGGATCAAAGAAAAGCTCTCCCCCAGGAGTTCACTGCCTTCAACTCCCCAAGTCCCAGAGGACTCCTTTTCCAGCAGCTCTCGCAAATATTTTCTTTGGGGGGTCACAATCCCCTGAGTCTGATTAAGGATCTTGAAAGAAAACAAAACTTAATTTGAGGGAATCAGACTTCATTCGGTTTCAAGTCAAAACTACACGCAGATGCCAACACCGCGTCATTTGGATGCAAAGCCTTGGGTCTCAATTTCTAACACCTCCCCCTCCCCAAAAGGCATGCACTGGTGCATCACCACCACCCCTGCGCTGTAATTAAAGTGGAAATTATCATTCGGAGTTCCAGCTTTTCTGCAGCCAACACCATTTATCTCTCTGATATCAAGCCATAAAAAAATAATAACTACAACTGGAGTTTGCTGGAGAAAATCAGTGTTACAAGTCATCTGGTTTGGATCACAAGAGTTCAAACCCAAGAGTGGCAGTAGCCTCGCAGCTCCTGGCCCCCCATAATAGGAACTTGCTTAATTCATGAACTCAGAAAGCAATCCAAAGGAGAATCGTTCTTTATAATTGTTTTTCAACTTCTCCTCCAGCTGGAGGAATAATGACTGCACAATTCTCCTAACAACATGATCATAATCTATCAGTTCTATGAACTATAGAATGAACCCAAAGAGATAATTGGTGCAGGCACTGAATGATAAACATGTCAAGATTATGATTTCTTTGCTTAAAAATGAAACGAAGATATGATTGGAAATGCCATGCTTGGGGAGTATGAGCAATATTCCCATGCTCCATCATCTAAATTAGTTTATAATTTGCATACACTTGTATTTTTAGGGATTGTTCGAAGGCAGGGGAGCTGTAAAACATTAAGATCCAAACATTATCAGACTTTGTCCTTCAACAGCACCTTCCCAGTAAAGATCTTGACGTGCGTCAGAAAGTCCCATTAGCCCCCCAAGCAGATGCGGAGGCGCGGCTCTGCCGGGGACTCTCAGGAGGGTTTATCACCTCCTTTCCCTGGGGGTTTATGACCCCAGAGATTTGCTGTAAGTGCAAGGTTTGTACACACGCCTGTGGCAAGCTCAACAGGCAATGAATTTTAGCGTTGCACCTTTCCGTCTGCCATCTCCCGACGCTCCCAGAAGGATGACAAACCCAGGCTGAGATTCGACTCATAACAAAACCTAAACTACAGCAAAATCCACCTAATTTCCACTTTTGTTACAAGCGCTGTTTTCCCAACCCTCTGAGCTTAGCAGACGACAGTGCTTCATCGGGTTAAACAAGAGACAAAAATACCAACAAACCCAAACCCTATTCACGTGCTGAAGCCGCCTCTGCCTTCGCTTCTTCAGCTGCACCCTCCTTCATTTTGCAGCAGCAATACAAATGGGGAGGGAAATGGGCAGAAATAACCCACCTCCCATAAGCTGCTGCAAAAACTCAGAGCGTGTTTTTTCTCCTGGTATCTGGGGAGGGGATATTTGGGAAGACCTGAGGACTCCAGGTCCAACACGTGCCCTCATCCAGTCCCAAGATGCCCTGCATCCTATGAAAGTCCCCCCTCTCCCCCTCCCCATGGCCCCCTTCGCAGCCCACGGGGGCTCCCCGAAGAGCACCAGGTGGAAAGGGAGACCACTGAACCATGAAAGAGCCACTAACAGGTCCCTCTGCCCATGACTGTTCCTGTCACTACTCAGTAATCCTCCTGGGGCTCCCTGCAAGCGCAGGGATGGGAGCCACAGCCGGCATCACCACTCGCTCCATATGGCACCCATTAACCTATTGCTTGGACGGCACCGACAGCGAGCAGCGAAAGCTAGCTACTGGTGAGCTGGACTCAGAGACAACGCTTTTACCCAGGCAGTTCTTGCTACAGGCAGGGCAAAGAGGATGGGGAGGAAGGACCAAAATCCTGCATCCTCTGCCAGCCCCAAAAGCATGGGTGGGCTTTGCTGCAGCCCCTCCAAGGGGTCCTCCCAAACGCTTTGCAAACCGCAGTGCAGGGAGCGGAGCCTTGCCCAAAAATTCAGGCATAGCATCAAGCACAGGGACAAGGGACAGGGATGGGAACCACGGGAAGGGCCATTTCTGCTCTCGGACGGACACCGCAGGAGCCAGGAGCAATGAGCAAAGGGGGAAAATCAGTAAAGGAAGCTAGAAAGATGAAAGCACTGATTCCATCCTTTCTCTGCTAAAATAGAAAGTCCCTTAAAGCAAGTCTACTGAATTAAAGAGGAAACCCTAGAGAGCCTCCATGTTCATGAACAAATTCAATTTGCCATCTCAATTTGAACTTACAAAAGCCAAGGCTCTCTAAACAAGAGACAAAGCCTCGCACTCTGCCTCCAGCCACCCAGAGACGAGCCCTCAGACAGGGCACCAGGCTCCTTGGAGTGCTCGAGCAAGCCAGGTCCAGGTCCCTTGCCCCATACCAAAGCCCCTGTCCTCATAACCAAACTCCATGTCACAGGAGTTGCTCACCAGACACACAGCCAGGACACGACGGGAATTTGCATTAAGTCTTCCTATAGCATTATTTTTTATCACTTGTACTTTCCCCCTCCTTGCTTCGTGCTAACTAATCCAGCGTCGCAGCGACACAGCCACTCCAAGGTAGGCCAGCGGCTGCACGGGCACCGCTCCCTCACCCACCGCCTGCCAACAAAACAAATCCACCTTTTATATAAAAAGGTAATTAAAATCCAGTTTGAATGGAGACCCTGAACAGCAACCCCTCAGCTGAAGTTACCCAACACCTTTGTTTTCTTGACAAGGTACAAATTGCCACCAGCATCACTCCTCTGGGACCTTGCAGGCACGGACAATTATGTCTCTGCTCATTGCAGGGGAGTTGGATTAGATGACCCTTAAAGGTCTCTTCCAACCCAAAGCTTTCCATGATTCTATGATAATTTGGTCCAGGTCCCACTTGCAGAAGCCTGGAGCTTGGCCCGCAGAGGGCTGCCTGCGGATGGTGGGACCTGAGCAGGTTTCTAATGCGGCTGAAGCGCAGGAGAAAAGGGCTCTGGTGCATCTCGGGTACCAGAGCCATGGGTGCTTCCTGAGGCTTCTCCTGCTCAGTTCACACTGGGAGCAGGCGAGAAGCAAATCCAGACCAACACTCATTTGGTTTTGCAGACCCCACCAAGCCGAGCCCCTGTAAACCCTGGGGTTTCCAGCTCATGCAGCAGACACCAAGCAGAAGGGACAACTCTTGGGTAGCCAAGGTCAAATCGACCTGATCTTCCTCCCTCCCCAAAACATCATCACTCAAGCCCTAGGAGCAGTATTAAAGGCTCTGTGATTTTTATTGGGTTTTAATGCATGCCGTGTCCCTCACGCGTTGGGAACGCAGACAGCACAACCCTGCCTCAGTGCTCGGGAACCAGCGCTGAAGCGCAGTAGAAACTCAAGCAAATTGAATTATGTGCTGCAAGTAATTTGTACAAGAAACACTGACATTCCTGTCAAACAATTCACAAATCTTTTTTTTTTTCCCTTTTCTTTTTTTGAAAAAAAAAAAAACCAAACTTCTGACTAGCTCTGTAGATCATTGGATAACATTCAGGAAATGATCGGGATGATTTTCTTTTCTTTCCCCATCATCGCCATCAAATGGAGTTATTTGTGAATACATCTGCTGGAAACGAAACCAAACCAAACATGACAAGTCTATTTTCACCATTGGCAAGGCAAAGTTGCAGGCGCTGAGCTATGCGCAGCCCCGTGCATCACGCCGGCGTGAAACGCCAGCAAGGCACTTGCAAGAAGCATCGGGAGTGGGGTGGCTACAGGGTGACTGCAAGAGGAGCTGGGGTGGGTTTTTACACTGGGGGAAAGTTGTGCAGTAATACTCTGACGACAGAAGGCTAAGCCTTCCCACTGCAGGGAAAACGGTAATATGGAGGGAAAAGGTGTCCGCTTTGATAAGATAGAGGGGGTTTTGGAGTTGCATTATCCCAGTGCAACCTATTACTAGGGCATTAGCAGCAAAGTAATATTCTAGTAGTTAACAATTTGACAATAAGCCTCTGTGGTAAAGGCAAAAGCTAAGACAAAAGGCATTACGTGAACCGGCAATTTGTCCTGACGATAAACTCTTGAATTGGAGGCAACCACGTAGCGTTGCTGTGGGAAACATCTCCTTCCAGGGGGCCACAGGAGCTCCTGCGATCTACCTGTTCCTTGGCAGCAACCATTTCTATCAGCATTGCAAACCTCCAGAGGTTACAAAAGATGAAATTCCGCATTCAGCACATCCCCAGAGCCCATGCACGGCCTCTGCCACCTTCTCCCAGCCAAGCTGCAAGAATCCTTCCCCCTCCCAGCCGTGGCTGGAGGTTCTTGCTGGAGAGCTGGTCCAAGAGCCGGTGGAGGCTCTTGTTCAGAGCCAAAGCCTGAGGTTTTATGGTGGAGATGGACACACAAAGCCAGCAGCAAGGTACACAACCCAGAACGGGAACCAGGAGCCAACTGCTCTGACTCGTGCAGCCACCGTGCTCATCACGGCCCTTTCTGGATTTAAAATCTTCATGCTTATGAAATCTCTTCCCAAGAGGACGCCTGGAATAAATTGTCATCTGATAATAGCTACCAGGTGGTGAGGGAAGAAAAAAACAGACATGCACAGAATGTTTTGACTTCAAACTCATGTGGATTATCAGAGAGGGAGCGTATTTTGTGTCCCTTCCTCGTCCCTGCCTCCCCCTCACCATTTTCACCCCTTCAAGGAATTTTTAATTTTTTTTTTTTTTCGCGTTCTTCAAGTGGAAGGCCAACTCCCTGGGGCAGCGGCTGAGGGCCAGAAGCGGAGCCCAGAGCAAATCTCCATCACCCTTCACAAGCTCAGGGATGGCCAAGTTGGGGTCACCACACTGGCTTCTCATCTCCTCTCTAATTAAACGAGCAGATGAAGAAAGCCCCCACAGACATCCCTGCTCCTTTTACCTTCTCCCATCATCCTTACCCCCTGCCTTACCCGTCTGCCCCTTCTCGCTCCAGTCCTCATTCCCCATCATACCTGTTAACCTTTCCCATTAACACCTGCCCAGGCAGGGAAAACCCTTCCTGAGCTCAAAGCATCTGCTTTTAATCAATTTGCAACAGAGCCTGCCTCAGCCTTGGGCAAGGAGCAGGCACAAAACTCCCTCCTTGTCCAGGATGACATTTCCAGGGCAGGGTAGCAAAGGGCATCTTTATGACGAGCTTCAGAGGACTGTGAAAGGCAACGCCATACCTCCCCGCCTGCATTTGGGGAATGCACATCCCTTTCTTCCTATTCCAGGAACCTGATGCTTGCTTTGTGCAAGCCTGTGAACACACAGATTACATCTCGTTCTTTGCAGGAAGGGATATTGACTTGGAAAATATCAAAACAGCCTCGGAACCCACAGCACCTCTTCTCACAAAACAAAAAAAAAAAGACAGAGGTTGAATCAAAGAAGAAAAGACATTTTGCTACACCGATGGTCCGAGGACATTCGCTTCGTAATAAGGACGTAAGCATGGAGAACAAGAAGGAACTTTTAAATGGTATCTTGAAATTTTAGAGGTCTTTTGCCGCAATGCACGTGACCCAGGAGGGACGGCAGCAACAGTGGGAACTGGCAGGAGAGAGGAGCTGCTCAGCCACCCCATGTGCGAGGGGACGTCCAGCTGCAGGTACCGAGAAGTAACAGCTGGGAGAGCATCACCCGGTCGCTCCCCTGCTGCTGTTCCCACCAGCCCAGGCAGGTCAACGCTGCCGGTCAAAGCCAGCATCCCAAAGCCAGCCTTGCCTCTGCCTCCACACTTCAAATCCTGCTCCAGACATGGCTCGAGGAAAAAGAAAGTGGCCACAGGCAAGCACTAATGATGACTGCCAATATAATGACACATATAATACAGTCAGCTCCATTGCAAATGTAATTGCAATCATAATGCAATCAATACTGATGGAAACACCATATTTATACAGGGCCTTTCATCACTCACATCTAATGCAGTCAGTGCCAGTGCAAATATGCCAGCATCTGAAATAAAATATTTGCCATACATCTCATGTAGATGCAGACCAAACACTGCATTCGGGAGATCTTTGCAATGTTGAAAGCTTTGGGAGGTTTCTGGGCATCTGACAAACCCATTAAAAAAAAAAATAAAAATCCCGAGTCCAGTTATGCTTTGGAAAAATAATAAAACCCACATTCACATTGAATTCTCCTTAGCATAAGTCACAGTTTCCACATTGCTCTCCCTGTCAGTTCTCCGCCCCGGCATATTGCTGTGGTCAGGCAGTCATTAACCTCCTGATGGGGAGAAAATGGGGAGAAACGCTCCCGTCTGCTGGTCGGAGCAGCATCCAAATTCTCCACCCAAGCGTTGCACCACAGACGTGCGGTCCTGCTTCATCCCGTGATGCCAACGGGACCGAGCACCTCAGCCTCATCATTACCGACATCCCCATAGATACCAGCGTGACTGGTCCCGTTAAGGTGACAATACCCACATAGCAGGAGCACTGAAGGACTTTACCCTTCTGTTTCGGAAAGCACAGCACTCTGGAGGTTTGTACAACCGTACAGCCCAGCAGCGCTGGGAGAGCAGAGAAAGCCTTCCTGCCCTCGCTCACCATCCCTTCTGCCCTCTGAATCTGATCCAGACAGTCCATCACGGGTCTTGACACATTTAATGTCTCAGTAAAGAAAAACACGATGTGTTGATGCTCCTGTAAAGCTCTGACAACTGACAGCCTAATGGCTCCTTATTTTTTCCCAGCTGCAGTTTAGAAAATGAAATAAATTTAGCTCCTTAAGCAGGCTGGCTGCTCCGTGAGTAACGTCTTCGCTGCGCTCCCAGGCACCGGCGCTGAGCTGCAGGACCGGGGAACAAGGATGGCAAAGGGAAAGGACAGCACGAGGGGTGAGAGGGACTGAAGAGTTGTTCACTACTAATTTACCCATTCGAATCCACCCGGTGTGCTCCTCGCTCTCTTCCCCCTTTGCTGGACCTGAGAACCGGGATCCAAAACTCCAGCTACAGGTGATGCTGCTGTCCTACCCTGGAAGGGGTGGATGGGGCAACAAGACCCCCTCTCTGGTGACATCTTGGGCACGTCAGACCTCTCCGGTGAGTAATAAAAGCTGGGAGACAGGGTTGAAGCTTAGAAATCCCCTTCTGCTGGTGGCTGCAGTGTATTAAGCAGTGCTGCTGTAATTAGGCTAAAGCGCTGCGTGGCCACAGGGCTGAGAAAGCATGATTGAAAGCCTTTCGTGGAGAAACGGCCAGGTCCTTGTGGAGCACACACCAGCCATTACTCACCAGCTGCTCGCCCAGACGAGTTAGTGAGCCTCGAGCCAGCAGACTGGAAACTCTTTTTCCCAAAGGCCGTGAGTGATGAAGGATGGAGAGGGCTGGAGATGAAGCTCTCATCTCACCACAAAGCTTCTGGAGGGCAGGAAAGGAGGCTTGGGAGCGGGGACACCATATGGGGCCCAGCACTCACTTCTCCGGCTGCCTCTGCCAATCTACCCATTTCCCAGGAGATGGGATGCAGCTCTCTCCCTGAGACACAGGAGGAGGGATGGGGAGAGTCTCTCACCTGGCCCGTGACAGTCAGTACGGGACAGGACATCACCTCCAAAGCACCACCCAGCTTTTGGGGGACTTCTACAGTGCCTGGCATCATTTATAGGGCACTGCAGAGCTAAGAGCCTCCTTCATCTTAATAACATGGAGCTTTCACGTTCAACTAAAAGCCTTTTCTCTTTCTTTTTGTCGCCACTAATGAACTCCTCTTCAGCCATTTCCACCCCCACCCACGAAGCCTTGCTGCCTGCTACAAAGCATTGCTGCTGGGTGGTGGCAGCAGGGGTTGCCAAACCCCCCCAGCCAATATCACTCAGCAATAAGCACCAGTGAAGGCCCACGGTTTGCAGGGTCACCACCAGGTCCCCCCGTCAAGCCTGAAGGCTCCAGAGGCTCTTTTGTAAACCCACAGCTCCCACTGGATGGGAAAACTGAGCAAAAGAACAAGACGTTTGCAAAGCCAACAAAGATGGATAGGAGGGTACGGTGACAAAAGTACCCACTGGTACTGTCAGCTCCTGGCTCACCAGCTCATTAACAAAACTCATCTACACCAGCCTGAGCAAAAACAGTCCCTCAGATGAATGCACGGGGCAGGCTCACCCCTGCAAACGCAGCCCCTGCATCAGCACCGGTGACCAGACCACCTCACTCGACCACCCGAGTTCTGCTGCATCCCCACAGAGCCCACCCGGAGCACGGGGCGGGGGCTGCAGCCCCCTCGCACACCCACAAAATCCTCGCAGCGCCAGGGAAAGCTCGCACAGCCGCTCCAAGCAGCCTCCCCATACTCACACCCCAGCTGGAGCCTGGGGTGGGGGGGGGAGCCCAGCCCACCCGCAGCCCCCCGCACGCAGCCCTCCCCGGCACAGTATGGTGCACAGACTGTTCCTTTCAGCACTTTTCTCGCCCCAAATTCCCTGCTCTCCCCCTCTCTCATTGCCAGAGGCTATTTTTCTCCTGATCCAGGCCAGCTTCAAAACCAGGGCTACGGCAGCATCACTTTGCAAAGTGGCATCTCCATCTCCCCAGAGGAGCTAAATGCATTCCCATCTGGACTCCAGATGACCCCGTTTCTTTTCGGAAGCATCCAGGAGCCAGAAAAAGGAGGAGAAGGGAAAATATTGTACAGGTCACTCCAAGGTAAACGATATAGAGATTTTCAAAAAGCGCATTGGAGGTAGGAAAGAAAAGTCAGCGCTAACTGCGGGAAGGCTGGTGATGGCCAAAGGGAGGGGAGGGATGGGAAGCAGCAGAGGGGAAACGAGGGGAGCTCCAATGCTTTGGGAGCATCAGGGCAAGGACACAAGCAACCTCATTTCCCTGCCTCTGCTACAGATAAGTTCATCTCAGCTTGAAAAAGTTGTTCCATTTCACCACACCTCCCCTCTCTCCCCAAAAATACCTGTTGCTGCAAGAAAGGCACGTTCAGGAAAGCGAGAGAGGATGGGGAGAAGGCAGAGAGGAGGAGAGCCATGAACTGATGCTCGATAGCTGCCAAGAGCCGGCGAAGGGGCTAGTCTCCCTCGGAGCACGGCAAGACACATGGAGTGATGAAGCCGCCAAGAAGTTGTAATCAGGACTAATAGTTTGAGGTTCTTAATATTCCTACAATCCAATAAATCAATGGTGCTAAATACGAGCACGGGAAGGAGAGCACCGGATTGACAGGACAAATTAGGTTCAGTTGCAGGGAGAGATTTCTCAAACAGTTTGTTCCATCTGAGCTCACAGCGAGCTCACAAACAAGGCGTACGGCGAGGGTGCTACAAGGGACATCCCTTGGGTGAGCCACATCTTCTCATCGGACACCCCTCCTGGCATCAACGTGGTCCCAGGGTCCTTGCCGTGCTCAGGGAAGCAATAACAGCCTCACCACCAACTCTTGGCACTCCGAGTGTGGCACAAACCTTAACTAGTTGCTCACCTTGCTGCTCCCAGGGCACCAGGCGGATTAGCTCTGTGTTTACTTTATTGCTTTACGGTTGCATGTAAACCTCTGTTCAAGCGCCAGGAATTATTATTACAGATATCCAAGTGCTGGGATTTACAATAGGATTAGTACCCTAAAACAGAGCTGCTGCTACCCAGAGTGAAAACAGTGACTCCGCTGATGCTCCTGAGTATGCCAAGAAAGACTATTGTATTCTGGGGGAAAGCGGGGATGCGTAATCTTCAAAATAGGAGGAAAGGAATAAGGCAGTCTAGCTCTTCCAAATCCTCTAGAAGACACTTTGCAATTGCAGGAGATCTAGATCAGATCTTAAACAAATGCCACAGCTATAACCTCAGCCAAGTTATAAAGCATGCCTATGGAGTAAATGACCCAAACATGTTCAGCATCCACTTCTGGATTCAGGACCCAAGGTGCCATACAGACAGCTACTATCAAGTCTATCTCATTCCGTACTAAAGTCAGACTTAACACAGCCCAGGAATGTGTTAACAGCAGAAAAAATTGGATGGACGGACGTGTATCCACGCACTTGTCCCTGTGTTAGCCAGTGGGACATCTGCAGAGAGACTGGCCTACTCAGCCTAGTCATCTCCATCTTCTGCTCTATCCTTCAGCAAATGAGATGGCCAGACTGAATATACCAGACTCCGTATCCCTTGTCACATGGAACTTTTCCAGGTTCTTAAATCATTCTTGTCTCCATATGACAAGGGATTGGAAGGGCTGTGATTATTTATCTTAAAAAGGAGACAAATAGGAAGTCTTATGATAAATGTATATGAATTAATGAACAAGAGAGACAAAGTACACCTGGTATTTCTATCCTCCCTGCCTTGCAACACAAGAAGTCCCCTTTGATTCCACTGAAATAGTGACAAATTCAAAACTGATGAAAAGAAACACTTTCCCCAACCAGCCTATGAAATCCGTCGAAGCCAAGAGCTCGGAAGGTTTCAAAGACATTTATATCAATAACATAGCTATCCAGAGCTAATGGGTAACGCTAATGAAAAGGAGATAATGAGTTTAAGCCCTTCTCTAATGACTGCATTGGGCTGAATATAAGTCGTGGAGTTTAGCCAGCAATTCCAACCTGAAAAAGCTCTAATTCACGTGATACTTCTAAGTTAGGAGCAGCATGGATTTACTGGGGGAGATGGGGTTCTCCCCAACTCCCCTACCCTTGCCCGTGATTCACAGCCCATCTCACAACCCTCGCCGAGGTTGAGCTCTGCTCTAGGCATTGTCCCTATGAATTCAAGTGGATCTTCCTAGGAAATGCTTGCATTCCCCTTCCTCCTCTCCCACCCAAGAAAGAGAGCACAGGGAGGTCTGGAAAGCTTGTTTCATCATATACCAGCTATCAATCCACGCTAGGACTGCAGTCTGAACCTCTCCAGTACTTATCATTTCTGTTAAAACTCATCTATATTCTTTACTCCTGAATTACGAATACAGGAGAGCACCAACTGCTCTATTTTTCCTGTGAATCATTCCTTTGTCTTTGGTCTTTCACTATCATGATTGTTATTGATATCAAAGGCAGTGCCCAGAAACTTCAAATGAGAGGCAAACCTCAATTAAGTACACACTGTAAGAGACATTCCCTGCCCTAGCAAGCACAGTCTAAGCAGACTGCACAGATACAAGAGGAAAAGAAAGATGTGAAAACATCCCCAAGGTCACAGAAGGACTCTGCAGGGTAGCCAGGGAAAAAACGGCTGAGACATCCCTGTCCATCAGCCCTGTCTGAAAGTCACCTCTCCTCCTATTTTCATACCACCTGCGGCTGAAAATTTAGTGTGCCGGTTCCACATTTGCTCTGACAGAGAAGAAACCCGGCCCACAACATCTCCAGTCTTAAAACCCAGGGTCTAGACACGAATGTTGCAAGGACCTTAGCTCTTTACTTTCCTGTATTACCGCAACATCCTCCTCCCTTTACTTCCCACTGCGCTCTTCATGGCTGGGAAAGACGTTTGCATGTGACAGCACCTCTATCTGATCAAGATGTTAAGCCCACAATTTTAAGGCCAGATCTCCAGTGGGTCTTCACTATAGACTGGGGAGGTCAACAGACCAAGTCAACAGAGGGACTGATTCCTCCCAAGGGTAGCTCACAGCACCGAAGGCAGGACCCTCTCCTTCTACGCTGACACAGCTTGAGACTTTTTTAGATAACCGAACTCGGATGGTATGAAAATCCTCCAGCACCTCTAAGCTCTAAATCACAAACCAAAAACTACTTGAGCAGAATGGCGTTTCCCTACACAAATATACTGCAAAACACTCTGCACATCTGTCCTGGACATCAACAGTTGCAATCACCGTAAAAGGTTTGAACATAGCAGAATGTTCTTTACTCTGGAGTGTAACCTGCTCGTTACTAAGTGCTATGTGATGCTGAGCTCCTGCTGTAAAAGGCTCTTCAGAAATGACAACATAAAGAATAATGGCCTCCAAAGCAGGACTCAGGTGAAACTTGACAGTTAAAGCCAGGAGAATTTTATATCAAAATCCTGCAAGTTTCAGAGGAACATAACACAAAGCCATAAATCACATTGGCTTTGCTTACAAGGTTGGTGGAACTCAGGAAATATAAAACCACAAAACTTTTGATGAACATCCCAAGTCCTGAGTTTGTTACATGGTTCCGTGCAACTGTTTTTCAAACTCTGTTTACCAACACATCCTCAAATAATTCACCGACTTCTGCTGAGTACAAGGCAAATATTACTCAAAATAATAAAGGTACAGTCTTGGCCCAAAGGAGGTGCATCATTTTGATGGCACATAGAGGACATGTCTCACGATGACAAAGGAATGAGTCCTCTGACTGCTGTTGGAGTCCAACATTGCAGCATCTGAGATAACTCCCACTCTCACCCTCTGTGCCCCAAATCCCTCTGCCCAAGGTAAGGACAGAACAGTTCCTCAAAACTGCCTTACAGGCTTCAGCATGGAAATGATGAGCAAGTGCTCAAATACTAAATAAAGGCCCTAAAAAAACACACACAAAAAAGAACAGTGACACTGCAAGCACTCAGAGAAGACTATTCTTCAACAAACCACCAGCACTTTCCACCATGTTCCCCAGTTAATGCCTCCTACCTGGCCCTGAAGAACTCCGCACTGCGTGGCCCAACCATCTGATCCAACCCTTGCCAGACATTTTATGGGAACATGTATATTAGCGAGCAAAATCTGACGCAAGAATAAAGTTGGAGAGGAGTTTTAGTGGTTTCATTTAGGTTGTGTTGCTTCCACTCGCCATGGGTTATTGATCTCTCCGGAGAAGAGTCAGCAGCCATAGCTGACGTGCCGTCCCTCAGCCAGGGGTAATATACGACCCTTTGGGAACCGCAGTTAACTGATGAACCCATCTGGCAGGGGAACCGGAGAAGTGATTGATTTACTCTCCATCCTGGTACTTAGACTTTTCACCCTCAACAGGCCACGAAGCCTTGTTCATCATCTTCATCAATCAAATGGGTAAATATCATTAAATCTGCAGGCCATAGGCAGCATCATTTATATTTTCCGCTTTTTTTTTATTTTTGTTTTGAAAGTTCGCCACCTCCTCTCCCCACATTCCGTACGGAAAAATAGTGCTTCCACCTGTCAGGGATTCGGTGAGGTGAAATGGAGAAGCTAAACCCTAATAAGATGGGATGGTGCCGGGTTTTGTGTTCCTCATCTCTCCCAGGCCACTGGGGATACTCAGAAGAACAGAGCGTTCCCAAATACTCCAGAGATGCCTGGCCCCGTACAGCATCAGAGATGTCTGGTTTGGTTCACCTCACGATAGCTGTGTGCTGCTGAACGCATCAAGGGAGTTTTGCTGCAAGGTTGACCCAGGGCACAGCATTTAAACACACCAAAGCACCGCCATGCAGGATTTGGCACAAATCAGGGTAATTCCTCAGAATTCAGTGGAGCAGCAAGGACCTACCTATGCTGTTCATCTGACCTGTAACTTCCCAAGGACTACGCTCCGCTGTACAGGTACTTCCAGTTTATCACAACTATTTATTTAAGCGTTGACTTGTCCCTTCATGCACTTTTTCGAAGTCTTTTTTTCCAAAGCATGCATCGACACCGCCAACCAGAGTACGTCCAGAAAGGGGACACAAAACCCATTAAAAAGCACAGGCAGGTTTAAGGCCATCCCGCAGCATGCTGACATTCCATCCTGGCACGCTCCCATCCCTCCCAGAGCCGTGTGAGCCCACCCTCCGCTTCACCAAGCGTTCTGACAAGACCGCAGTCAAGGATGGATGGATGGATGGATGGATGGACGGACAACAACTGCTGACAAGTTCACCACCTTCTCTACCAGAAAGACACTCCATTAGAAAAGCTTAAAAAAAAAACACAAACAAACAAACAAAAATAAAACAAACAAAGAAAAAAACCACCACACCAACGGTGGAAAACATTAGACAAAATAATCTGACTCAGGGAAATTTCAGGCGAGTTCAGAAAAGCCTGGAGTGAAAATCCATCTCTAACACGACTGAGAGAGCCACATGAAGGAACAGATGCAGCAGTCAGCCCATAAATTAAATCACCAAAGAAAGGTTGGAAGAGCCAAATGATATCTCCACCTGCCATTACTTCTGAGGCAGAGAAAGGGCCGGGCATACCGAAGGAGGGCCAGCACCGCAGCGATGGATAGGCAGACGAATCGCTTTATTAGCCTTAATTGCCATTTCAATACCATACCCATGTCTGCACATAAGCTTTCATTTTGTGCAAAGTTGTCAGTTCATGTCCTGAATGGGCCAGGCTTGTTATCAGCAAGCCGTTTACAGCCCCTGGGCTGTGCATTAATTAAAAAGGCTTTGTGCTGAGGTTCATTCATTAGCACACTGCTTCTTTAATCACTGCCTCTTCAGCCACCAGGACAATCTATAAATCTCCTCAAATATGAAATAATGAAGTGGAATGGTTCAATTTATTACAATGTAATAAGTCAGGATAATGTGGGGGTGGACAGGGTGGCACTGGAGCTGTCTCCTTGCCCAGTCTTGCCATCTCGTTACTGACAGGGACCATGAATGAGAAGAGCAGAAGGGATGCAGGTGAGAACAGTGAATGCACGGGACAGGGATCTTCCTATCTCCTGCCATCCCACCCACCCACAACCCAGCTTACCATGGGTGACTGAGGATGATGCTGAAAGCCAGACATGGTTTCTTGTCCTCGAGAGAAGAGAAGTGGGTTTTGCCCTGAAGAGGGTACTAAGATTTTGTTCTGTGATGCAGACACCATCGGTGGGAGCAGCTACCAGCATCCACTCAGTAGTGTGGTGAAAGTCCAGCCACTTTGCATCCCTGTTTTCCCATTTGCATCCCTGTTTTCCCACTTCTCCTTCCTTAGACCTTGCTCCACCATTCCTGGAAAGATCCAGGTTGAGATGGAAAGGCAAGCGCCAAGGAGCAGATGCCCCAGGGAACATCAACAAGCTAGAAAAATCCACGTATTAACTCAACACAAAGCTTCTGTTTCCTCCTCTCATGGCTCATCTCCCAGCAGCCGAGCTCTCAAGTCAAGCTGCCAAATAAAATATGACTGTACATATTGGGTTAACTAACAAAGGGAGACAGGCGAACCAGCCTGGCTTTGCAGTTCCTAAATAAATGCACCAAGGATGCCCAACTAGCGAGGGGAGGCCAAACATGAAATTTTCTCTTCACGAAAATTTGAGACTAAAGGTGTTGAGGGAAGAAACAAAACTTCCAGCTGTTTTAGAAAAGCAGCCACAGTTTCCGAAGAAAGTGCAAAACAAAAACTGCCCGTACAAAAGTTAACAAAAGCCAATTATGCTCTTGCATAAAAGGCAAGCAGAGAGAAAAGCAAGATTTGTAAAGAACATTGTGGTGTCTTTTGAAAAACTACTTTTTCCTGTCGAAAGATACCTAATAAGAAATATCCAGTCCACACTGTAACAGCTCTACAATTTGCTACTTTATTTTCAACGCTCTCCCTATTCAGTCTTAGAAAACCTTGAATTCTTATACACTAACAGTTATATAATTAATGTGTCTATTAATATAATTAATACTGTATGTTGATTTATCTAAGTCAAAAATTATTCACAGCAAAGTCAGTTGTGATAAATTGACTCTAAGAAAAAAATTAAAACATCAAAATATCCCATTTCAACATTTTCTTTAAAATTGAAAACTGTCTTAAAGTCTTTCTTCATTTCAAAATGTACGTTAGCATCGTTCAGGGTTTTTTCACATGGAATATGCAAGCAGACGCAAGCTATAAACATGCACCAGTTTAACTGACCCAGCCTAACTTTGGTGGGAGGGGGTGCCCTGGCCCATGAAAACACTCAAGGTTTTGATTTTTTGTTCCCATTCATTATCAGAAGTGCATTCAAAATGGTGTTAACAGGACAGGAGAATTATTTCTTCCCCTGTGTTAGAAAGGATCGAATGCACACACTGTTCAAACCCACAGATCTTTAATACCAGCAATCTGCTAAGTGCTAATTTGTCAACATGATACCTTTCATCTCCAAGGTTCCCAAAACACTTAATTTGCTCAAGAGTCACTTGTCCCACCACAATAACGTTTCAGATCATCCATATGGTGCCTCAAGCAGGAGGTTTGGGTTCCTCTTCCCTTCCAAGAGGGAGATAGGCGACTAAATACTACTCAAGTCAACAAATTAACCCACTCCCTGGCTACTCCATGAGTTTCAAGGTGTGTTTTAGAAGGAACAGCGCGCTAGGGTCCTTACCATCAGAAAACTCTATTATACAGATCTTCAAAAAAGCTCATTACTACAAAGCTATGAGCATTCAATCCCATTAATAAAACACATCAGTATATAATTATAATATTAGGCACTTAAATTGCAGTTTTCATCTGCAGCTCTCAAAGTGTTTTACCATAGTAAATTAAGTCTCCCTTAATTTGGGCTGGTGAGAGTCTTCCATTTGAAGCTTTTTCCTCACAGAGAATCTGATTTTGTGTTCAAAAAGAAAAATTGCAAAAAGGATCTCTTCTTCAAAATGTTCATTTCCTTCTGGCAAGGGATAGACAGGGAGGAAAACTCACCCAAAATCTATAAAAATGCCATGGGGATGAAGAGTCAAAATGCTGCCAACAGAAGAATTGCCATGAACCCATAAACTTTTTTGGTGGCAACAAAATTGTTTTTACTGCAAGCTACTTAGGATGTGTTTGTACATCACCCCACACCGCACTGGGGGTCGCCAGCTTGGACCGTTGTACTGGGGATAAGCAAGACAAAAATGGCTCATTACGTGAACAAAACCACCCCAAGATCCATTCTTCTTCTCCAAAGGACTCCCCAAACCTTCCTATCACCAGTATTTGGGGCGGTTGTCACGTTGGCATCTCCCTCCTAAGATCCGCACCCTGGTTTTGGACCGACGGGGATGAAGCCACGCTTATTGCAAGCTGACAGCAACATCGGGGCATGGCTGCCCTTGACTAGATTGAGGATGACAGCCGCTCCTCCGGAGTCACATCTTGGCCCACGCTGGAACAAATATGTTTCCAGCAGGCAACGAAGCTGACTAAATCAGAGATGACAATAAAAGTATCGAGGAAATTCTCCATCTGGGAGACAGAGCGCATCCGGCACACAAGGTTCAACTTTAATTTGTGAGGAGACCTGTGCGCTCGAGAGGTTATCGCATGAATATCAGTGTAAATGATATCACCATGGGCACCAAACAGGCAGCTTGCTTGCAAACCTATTAGCTGGTAAACACCAATCTTTGGTAATTCCAGCTATTAAAAACAACTTAAAGAGAAATCAGATCTCATTTTGCAGAGAGCGCAGGGGTGACGATGACTATTTTTAAAGTTTTCCCGCATTCATTCAAGTTAACAGTCTATGACTTTTATATGTTCAGCTGCTGTGCTGCTTCCAGGTTTATTAAATTCACAACCAGAGAGACAAGATGGCTTGTTATTTTTCCCAAAGACCCCCTCAGAAGAAAGGCAAAGTTTCTCAAGCATCACTCCGAGCTGCAAGCTAGGAAGCCGTGGGGGTCCAGAAGACCCGTTCCTCAAGACCACACAACAAACCAGACAGACATTGCTCCAGGCACATATTTATCCCCATCTCAAGAAATTTATTATATACATGGTACCCCCGCAAACACGTGCATCTTTAGACACACACATCTCTTCAGGCGCATAGACAACAGTGAACAGATTAAATAATTAAATGCAATACTACAGTAGAGCAAGGAAGGGCTAACGTACCCGCTAGTGAGGGACGAATACCACAGCAACATCCACTTTCAGGCGCTAGCAAATATCTTTGACACTTGCGTCCCCCTTCCTCCTGCTGCCCAAACTCCCCTTATTCACCAACTATTTATTCCCATGGCTCCCCTCTGAAGAAGGGGCTTGGTTTTGACATCTCAGACGCTCAGGCTGGAAAGTTAGCAGAAAACACAACGGAAAATACATATATTTTCCCCTATTGACAACCGAAAGCTCTTTTTCCCTAAAACTGCTTTTCGATCACCTCTCATTAAAATTAAACCCTTTTTGTTGGATCTGGAGAGTTTTTACAGCCTGTTCTCACACGTTTGATGACCAGCCAGCTCATGGGATGACAGCATCTCCGGGTTTCGCTTAGTGCTTATATGTTATATGCGAAGGGAGATTCTAGCTTACCACAGGTAAGAAGATTTAACGGTGTTCATCACAGACCAGCCCAGACGCTCCCAGCGATGTCTGGGTAAAACCCCATTAAATCCATCCTGTTTTTTACAAGCCATGAGAAAGGAGAAGAAAGGACACAGCCAGGCGCAAACCACCAATATCTATTGTGCATCGCGATGGGAGAAGAGGCTAGGCTACGGGAAGATTTTTCTTTTGGCACTCACTGTCTTCTAAACTCCGCAATCTATACAATATCTATGTTTGTAATCACTCGAAAATTTTCAATTAAATGTAAAAAACCAGAAACAAGTAAATCTATTCTCTCTTTTGACTGTTTTATTGATTAAAATGGATGCCTGAGCTGTGACCACTGAACCATGAAAAGCAATCTGTCTTGGATGGGTAGAGGATCGTTAGGAAATCGTTGTGCTGAGGCAAGAATAACTGTGCATGTACATACACACACGCTCACACGTGCACACACATGCGTGGTGCATGGGCATGGATGCGCACATGCTACCGTGGAATAAGCCATCTGCAATGAAAAAATAAAATTCTGTATATACATTTTAATACCAAATTCAAAGCAATCTGAGGTGTTAGCCTGTCACAAGACCTCTTCTCATTTTCTATGTTTCATCATTTTCCTCGGCCGTAAAACTTCATCGTCTCCGTTGCTGTGAAGCAAAAAAACATGAGGTGGGAGAAGAAAAACCTCAAGGTCTGTCATTTGTTACAAGCTCCAAGAGCAAGGAAACCACATCTCGGGCCATTCAGAGATTTTTCAAGTTGATGACAAGGAGATTGCCCAGCTGATGTTTCACCTTCCCCTTCTGGCCCTGTCCTTTCAGGGAGAAGTGGACGACGTTAAACTAGACATCGCCAGGAACACTTAGTTTTGCAAAGCCTGGCTGGTTTGGGCGTGAGTTAACCTCCAGCAAGGCAAAGGAGGGAAGAAACTTCCCACGTGAAGCTTTTGCCATGAGCACTCACTTAAGGATTCCCAGACTGCAGTGGAGATATCTAATATTGGCTCTTAACAGCTACAGGAACAGATGGAGAACGCTTTGGTCTGCACTGACAATACTCTTCTTTTAAGCAAGGCTATCCTGATATCAACTTTATTTTATCTGAGCACCTCAAGTTGAAGCTTAAATTAACCAAACATCATTTTTTTGTTGTAACCCATCACCATCCCACGCGCTAAAAGCCTTAGGGAGTTCAGCTCTGCAAATTCTCAAGCCTTGGCAAGAAAAAATTCTTATTTGCTGAAGGCAGCCCGTAGCCGACTCATTTCTCGGTATCCTGGATCCACACATCCACCCAAGGGAAGAGCCCTAGAGAGAGGTCAGGTTTGGCAAGGCCAACTGCAAAGTGCAGCTATGAGAAAACCTCGGCTAGTAACCACATTTGCCCTCCCAAATAGGAGCAGCTGGAAACTCCTTTCAGAAATCTACTTTCTAGCAGGTTTTTGTAGGCTGGGACTGAGGCCCCAGCAGATTTCTCCCACCAACACAGGACCAGCAGAGAGGCATCCTCGTCTTGGCAGTGGAAAGACCAACAGTAGCTGCTCTGCCGGCCGGGATCTCCGGGAGAGATGAGGAGGCTGGGCAGGAGCACTTGGCGTTGACCGAGCGAGACTGGAAGGCTGGGAGTGTTCACCAGAACACCGTTACTAATGAATTTAGCACTGAAACAAGCTGTCATTTAGGAATGAGGGGATACCCACCTCCCCACACACTCATCCGTGGTATCTGTTAATAGGGAAGAATGAGGCACGACAGCAGATTCAGCCTGACTCATGCAGTTTGCACTTTTATCGGGTGCCTTTTTTTCCTCCCCTCTATTTAGAGTGCAAAGAACATGTATGAACGGAGTTGAATGGGAAGGGGTGTTTGGGAAATGCTTCTCCCCCCCCCC
>NW_009627169.1:972-6647 GCF_000690535.1 Cariama cristata | reverse complement strand
AAACTATGAGACCACAATTACATCTCCTGCTCCAGGCAGCCGCTGCCAGGGGGTCAGGACGGGGATGCTCACAGACGCCGGGCAGTGGCCAGGTGCTTTAGGCAGAACCCCCAATAACAAAAAATTTATTATTGCTTTGATTTAAACAAACAAACAATAACTTTGGAAGAAAATAGAGTTTCAAGTCCCTGAACTGGCTGGGCCAAGATAAGCATTGCCAGGTTTTACAGGGCAGATTAGTCCTACCTTCGCCATGCAGCATCAGATAAAAGCAAACACAAGCAAATTGGAGGTGATCTACAGAAGCCCAGACACTGCTATACCGTGGAGGACCATGCACCCAAGAGGAGGCACTGAACGGGTTAGCATCTCTCAGATCCTTTAATATATTTTCCCTAATTAAGCTGTTCAATTCGCCAGCTTAAATAGCTGCCAATAGCTGCTACAAATTGATTTATCTTTTGATGAAGGTAAAATTTGCTGGAAAAAATGAGAGGCAAACAACGTATGGGGTTTGGGGGGATTAAATTACTTCGTCTTGTGTTAAGATTCAAACATATTCTGGAGGCAGGCTGAGTCTTTTACAAGTAAATTGTTTTTATACTATACATTCATTTCTATGTAAACAGAAGTACACTAATTTACACATCCACCTACCACACCTGCTAGATAACAGAAGTATACACTTAAAAGCCAGATGAGATCCTGAGCACTCCGTGGGCACACACACACAAACAAAAAGCAATCATCCTGCAACCTGTCCAGGGGGAAAAAATGAAAAAGCCTTCTGGAAACACAGGCGATCCATCCATAATAGATATGGCCTAAAGCAGTCTCTACGAGAAGGGTCACGAACAACTAACACAGCATAGGTCAAGTCTCAAAAACTGCATTTCAATTCCCAAACCATCACCGCTTGCGAGCTGCAGTCCCCTCGTATGGCACGAGCTTAGAGTTTACCACTTCCACCTCATTATTTTGCAGGGTTTTTTACTCATCAGTAAGAAATACAAGGTGAAGAGGGATAAATATCAAGAGTAACTCACAGTCAGCCTAACAAGACCAAGAAATAGTAGCAGCTAGCACAGGATAATTTCCTTGATCTCAAATGAGAAGTTTCTCTGGCGGGATGGGACATTATAACCCTGCTAAGAAAGAGAGGCGAGACAAGGAGGTGGCCTCTGCAGCTCCCATATCACAACGCACGGGGCTACCAGCACTGACGTCCCCACAAATACACTTCCTTCTCTTTTTCCCAGCAAAAGCTGTGCTCATCTCACCTCTACAGCAGAAATGAAATTTGTCTGTGCGCTTGCTCGCTCAAAACCAGCTTCTTCACTCCACATCATCTCGGGCATCAGTTTCTCCAAAGAGGGAGTTAAAGAGAGTTCAGCGCGAGGGATGCGGCAATAGCCATGGGGGGTTTGCATTTATTAACTGTTATTCTCTGCATCCATTTTATCAGCTATTTTGGACATATGCATTTTCTACACAAGCCCATGCCAGACAGCTGAGAGTGGATAATTTGCCCAGACAGGCAGTAAATACATCCCATCTCATGCTTCCTCCTAGAATAACGTGCTTTCCACTGTCACCTGCCATGTAAATCGTCACCTGGCAATTTATCCTAAGCTACATTTCAACCTGTTCTGGACCGACCATTAAAAAAAAGAAACCAGCAGAAGGTCCAGTAACCCCTTCTGCCACAGCTCAACATGGATGCTTCTTCCCCAGCCAATATTTTGAATTTATTTAAGAAAACACATTTACTGAATTTACAGCTTCCCAGCTGAATTTCCAACTCTTAGATTTAGAGGAGTCCTAGATTTTCTTCGAGCTATACAAAAGGCATTTACATAAGGCTTTGTGCAACATCAGAAGCTCATTCCTTCAGTCTATTTCTCTCTCACCATATGAGTACCCAACTACTACCCACCCCATGGTTACTGCAACTCAACAACTTAGGGGTGGACTAGAAAAACATCACGGATCGCATCAGAAACTACATGCCTGTAATTTCCCCCCTCCTCCGGCATTTTTTATTTCAATCTTCCCACCAAACCCGAGTCATCTAAAGAACTGAGGTTGATGGTGGTGTCTGGGCTGCAGCCTTCCAAAGGAGCAAGAGGAAAAACAACATTTTCTTTCCAAAAAGCGAGCCCAAAAGTAAACAGAAAAACCTCCATGGGAAGTTTCCACCAGGAAAATAAGATATTTTCCCCAGATCTCCTTTTAAAAAATGTTTATTTCCAACAGAAATTCCTCAAACTAGCCTCATTGAAAAGGCTGAATTTAAGCAGGTATTTCGGCGTCTTGCAGCCTAAGCCGCTGGGGGGGGAGCACAGTCCTGGGGGAACCCCTCTAATCTGTGTCCTCTCTGGCTGCAGAGAGAAAAAGCCTCCTGTGCATCTCTGTCTTCTCAATTTTGTGTTCAAAACACTTGAGAATCTCTCTTTTGTTCCTTGACTGTCTCCCATAATCCTTTCCTCAGTCATTATTCAATATTTGGTTTTGTGACTACATTATTTAACTTGGCGGAGCGTTTTGGGACGCAGCTTGCATAAAAGGCTCTATTTTTAAGAATCGGAGGGGACCGTCGCGCGAGCAGGGAGGAGACGGCGCTGACAACAAAGAGGAGACCAAAGCCTCACCCATCAAAAAAACTCTCCAGGGAAAGTAGGCTGCCAGTCACAAAATCGTCATTCGAGGGAATAAATCACCAAAGCAAACTCCGATGTCAGTAATTTTGTGACGCAGAAAATTGATTTGTACTTTACAATCAAGAAGCGCCTTCCTTGATAATGTATGCTCGGCATTTTAACATAATTATTTGCGCAACAGTTTTAACATTTGCAGCCTTCTCCGGCTGTCAACCTGGAAGTAGCAAAAAAAATAAAATTTTAAAATACTCTTCTTCAGAGACAGGATTAAAGAAAAAAAAAAAAAAATCAATCTCCAAGCAAGCTCCTTTGTATTTTGTTGTGACAAGCCTGAATTTAAACAGCCTGTGAAGTCAAAACAACAGGAGAAATATCAATACACATTAATTTAATCAAGAAACACAATTCTGCCATGCCAGGCCAAATTCGGCTTTATTTCCACCGTGGTTTCCGCGGGAGCTGCTAACACCCCGCTGCCTGCCCAAGCCACCCATGGTGGTCGGCAGTCTTCTCAAAGCCTCCGAACCCTCTCTCCATTTGCATGCCTTCCCACGCATAAATCAAAATTCCTGGCGATGCAGAACCCCGCTAGCACATCTCCATCTCTCTTCCCGAAAAAGGCTCATTTTGCTGGCAAACACGCCCCGGTTGGCCATCCTGCCGCATCCTTATTGTCTACCGTGAAGCTTTCAAAGGACAGGCAGATAAAAGGGTAAACATGTTAACAAAAACTATCTCCACCGCACTTGACTTGGTCAAATCCTGTGAGCGCAGCGCGACACTTTGAAACAAGAATCTCATTAAGAAAGGGAGAGTTGAAAGGATAAGCTCCGGCATACCAAATGCAGAAATCAGATGTACTTGACCTTTCAAATGAATGTACATTTTCTGACTGACTGTTCATGTCAGAGTAATTCAAACAGACACCTGATAATCCTCTTAAAAGACTAAAATTTGGATACTGGATTGAGCACAATGCAGCGTGATCTGCGGGTGGTCTCGTCTCTTCGCTCGGTCCTGCCCTTGCCCCCAATTTCCCAAAGCACCTTGAAGTCTTCTCCCCTCCCCGGGCTTTCATGTCCCCCCACACGCACAGAAGACGTTTCAAGTCTGGGATTCATTAACAAGGTAACGTCTTCTGTGCTGGCACAGCTGGAAACCACACAAATTGGGTGATTAAACACTTTGGATGGAAAATATGTGCCCCAATAGCAAGGTATGAGAGCGAGACCTCCTTCCAGACAGGCTCCAACCACGTTGACCCCATGCACAAGTCGAAGGACCATGAACCCCGCTTGGGTCCTGCGTCTTGTATATCAACATAGGTCATGTACGCAGGCTTACTGAGAAAGAGAAACCCTATGATTAAGCCATGAAGATCTCCAGGAAGCCCAATGCCTTCATAAGGAGACATTTACATGGTGAACGGCTGTAAATGGAGAGGTTCACCAAGCCAAGGGGGTACTAATTACTGCCCAAAGACAATGAACATAGAGAGCAACTGCAGGATTTCTTCATAGACGATGTTGCTGGAGAGGTCACCAGAATGAGATTGATGCCCTGGGTGTCCCTTTTAAAGGTTTTGGACATCTCGGAGATCCTGGTGAGATCCAGCTGCCTATCTTGCTCTACAGTTCCATTTCCACCAGCAGCTTCTGGGCTTTGTTTACCATATCCACAAAAACAGAGGCACAGATGCCGCCAAGCCTTTGAGATCGCAAACCTCGGGGAGTCCACAACCCTACAAACACAGGAGGAAAAGGGGGTTTTGGCGTCTATTTATGACCTGCATCACAGAGTGATAGACCATGCAGTGACGAATAACAAGTTTCTTTGGAGGAACCCCAAAAATCAACAGCTTAGCATTTCCAGTGGAGTCCAGTGGTGTTTTCTGACGGGTAAGGAAGATGGAAATACACCAGCCTCTTCCCAATGTCACAGTAACGTCAGCCCCAGCCATGATGGTGCATGCAGTCGCATCCGCTTGCACGCTGCTGGCTCCTGCTTGCGCCGCATGAGGCTCACGGCTATTACCATGCAGGACAGGTACCGTGTGGCTTTGTATCCTCTGGTGAGCCCTCCCCTTCCTCCTCCCTCTGAGCTCCCCAGCATCTAATATTAATGGGCTAATATTTGTTTAGATCATTCCTGACACTTTGTCTTTCGATTCCCGCAGCAGTGCATCAGCAGCTCTGGCGTGGGTTGCTGGAGGGGCGTTGCCTTTGCTGGGGGGATGGAGGGGACAGTGGCCAGCCAGGGAGGAGGGTGGGATTGGGGGTCTGCATTGCTCCCAAGTCAGCCCCCAAACACACAAGAAAAGCTGCAAAGAAATCCCTTGGAAAAGCCAAATGCAAGGGGATAAACCAGGTCATTTCAGAAGGCGATAGGCTCAAGCACATCGCCCCTTCGGTGACCGCTCAAGGGAGTTGCATCTCTGTCCCAGCCCTCCTGAGCTCCAGGTAACGGAGCTCACTTTGTGGATTCCCAATCAAAGCCCCAAAGAACCACAAATTCCTATTGTGAACCAGTGCCAGGGTCTCCCAGCAGGCTGAGCCTCGCTGTTTCCAAGCACCCATCACCGTAGCATCTGGGCTCCATCCCCAAAAAGACTTCTGTTTATCCAATGGCTCTCTGAAGGCCACCCAAGAAAAGCATGGGGCTCTGCAGACCTTCCAGCCCAGAGCGCAGGTCAAGATACAGTGGGTGTCACCAGGGGAAGCGAGCATCTCCCCTCCGGTGGGGAACCCTCCCTCTGACCCCCTGCACAGGGCCCTCACCCCATCTCTGAGCCCCACACTGTCCCCAAACCGGGACCCACACCGGCAAGCACCACCAGCCACGTCCCCCACTGCCTGCCGACTCACAGGCGTGTTTTTCTCACTCCTCACCCCTCCTCTCAACACCTCCTAACAGCTCATGAATTTTATAAACTAAACTCATTGTAACCAAACCATGAAATTGCAAATTTAACTCTGTCAACAAGCAAAGCCTTGGCAGGGAGCTGGCGCTGCCTGA
>NW_009627169.1:0-947 GCF_000690535.1 Cariama cristata | reverse complement strand
GACCGGGGGGTTCTCCGCCGAGGTACACGGTGCCCTGCTGGGTCCCCTTTGGCCATGGGGCAATGACCCAGACTGGGCTGTGAAGGATGCTGGAGCATCGCAACCCGCGCAGCATCGCAGCCTACACAACGTTACAACCTACATCCAGCACTTTCGGCAGCGCTGGCCATTCCCATCATCCTTCCTCTTCACGGCCACCCCTGCCACAGACCCGAGAAGCATTGCAAAGCCTCGGCAGCCCCAAGACCCCTGGGCAAAGCCCTCCCTGCCCAGCTGCAAGAGCTCTGCCGCAGCCCCCAGGTCCAGCCAAGCCTGGCTCCCACCTCCCCCTCGGCTGGCATCACTGCACACACTGTGTCCACGTCCAGGGCAGCCGGGAGAGCCCTCGTTAAGTTAATGGAGTGCTAATTCACTGGCAGACCGAGGGGAGGGATCGGAGGTGCTGCCTCATTTGCTCGGTGGAAGTGGGCCATTAAAAGGAAGGGTGGGTGCTCTCGGGATGGGGCGGGCGGCAGAGACTGTTTGAGGGATGGAGAGGGGTCTCCCTGGGGACAACTGGGGCTATGCAAACCATCTTAACAGAGAGAGTGGGAACAAACAGCATCCTTGCTGCCTGCACCGCGGAGGACAACAGAGCACCACCAAAAACAACCCTCTCCCCATCACCTTCACCATCTGAAGGGTTCGGCTGTTGCAGCCCTGCCCTACCAGTACCGTCACCCAAGCCAACCCTTCTTTCCCGCACACCCAACGCCCAGGGACCAAAAACACTTACACCAGGTCAGAAAAGTGCAGCAATACCTGCTAACACGTGGCATGTCCACACCCGGGCTCCTGCCAACTTACAAACGCCACCTTGTCACCGTTGAAGGCCGGGCCGGCCCTTAAAACAGGCGGCAGAGGCTCTCTGTTAACTCCTGAGGGGAAAGGACGGAGAAAAGGGAGAG
>NW_009627168.1:0-3339 GCF_000690535.1 Cariama cristata | reverse complement strand
GATCATGGAGTTACTGGTGCTGGAGCAATTCCTCAGCATCCTTCCTGAGGAAATCCAGAGCTGGGTCTGGGTGCGACATCCTGAATCCTGCGCCCAAGCCGTCGCCTTGGCCGAGAGCTTCCAGTTGGGACAGGGAGATCCCAATGGGATTTGGGAGCAGCAGGTGAGAGCGGTGACCAGATCATCCTGCCCTGGGTTGGGGTTTGCAAGGAGCTCCCACCCTCCCGTTTCTCAAAACTGGGCACAACCCCCGCCCTCCAGCATTGCTTCCGAGCTCGTTCCCACAGGGCACCCCCAAAACTGACCTCGGAAAGGCAGGAGGGATGGGGGTCCTGGGCACCCAACTCCCCTCTGCAGCCCCTGGGTGCCCCTTTTTCCTTGGATCCCGCAGGTGACGGTGCGCGTGAAGGTGGAAGAGGTGGCCCCAGGGGACGTGGAGGACCCCGAAATGGTGGGGGACCCACCAAGCCCCCCACCTGAGTCACCCCAGCTCCCCTCCGGAGATGGCTGGCGGGAGGAGGTAGCCCGAAGCAAGGTCAAGTTTGTCCCCGAGGAAGAGGAGCGGCGCCGGCAAGAAGCAGGTAATGGGCTCAAGGCAAGAAACCCTTCACCCCCCTCCAAAAAAAAAAGGGGGGAAGAAGCTGCTGTAGGAGCCAGGGGAGCTCGGAGGTGGTGGGGTGTCTCCTGCGATGGGCTTGGTCTGGTCTGGTCCTCCCCAGGGACGTTCCCATTGCTCTTTTTTGGGTTGGTTTTGTCGCTCTTGGCGGAGAACGCGCGACAGCAAAGCGGGGGGAAGAGGGTCAGAAATGAGGTCCTGGTGCTGGGAGAACTCTTGGGGTATTGAGGAAGGAGAAAGACAGGACCCCGAGAAGGATCTGCGGCGGCGCCGCCACGTGTGATCTTGAGCCCTGTTGCGGTGCGAGAAGAAAGGTCTCCTTGGGCTCAAAACCCAAAGGGAAGCAAGAAGGGCAGGGAGACGTATCTGAGATGGGCACGCCGATGTGGGAAGCTGGAAGACGGCCGTCTCCTGAGTTGTGGAGAAGTTAGAGAAGGATGGAGATCTTGGAGTGAAGATCATGAGCATCCGTAGAGCGCTCTTCTTCTCCCCGTTTGTCCTCTGGAAACTTTTGAGCCCCAAAATCTTCTTCCCTTCCTCCGGCATCAGCTTCTCCTTCACGGTGATGCTGGAAACGCTGCCTTAAGGAGTTGTGGTGTATCAGGGATGATGGTTGGAGCACGGTGGGCACCTCTCGGAGTTGTCCTGCAGCCGTCCTTGCCCCTTGGCCCAGCTGGGTTCCTTTACTGAGGTGGCTTCAACTTCATCCCTCCCCTGGCATGGCCTGATGGCCATCCATGGATGCGTTTGGGGTTTCGCTCATCGGTGGGAGCTGGACCATCTCCACCATTGCTGGAGGAGATCGAGGGCGGTGGGGTCAGAGGAGAAGGGTTGTGTCCTCCGTTGAGAACCAACTCGTGAAGCATCTTCTCCTTCCCCCCTAGCAGGTCCCACCGCAGCGAGCAGAGACTCGGAGGTGTCCGATTTGCAACGTCAAGACCCCCCGCACCCACCCAGCACCCTCCAAGGTGCCCCGACAGCCGGGACCCCTACCCGGAGGGGGACCCACCGGCGCCAGATCCCACCCTTCCCACAGCCCCTCGCCCAAGGTCCGCCTGGACTGGCAGAGGACACCAGGAGCCCAGAGAAGCCCTGGGTGAAGCGGGAGCTGTCGGCGCAGGGGAAGGACCGTCCGTACCCCTGTGGCGAGTGCGGCAAGAGCTTCGGCCGGTTGACCCACCTGAAGACCCACCAGCGAACCCACACGGGTGTGAAGCCCTACGCCTGCGGGGCTTGCGGCAAGAGTTTCGGCCACCTCTCCACCCTCACCACCCACCAACGGCTTCACACGGGTGAGCGTCCCTACGCCTGCGGTTCCTGCGGCAAGACCTTCACCAACCCATCGGACCTCAACAAGCACCAACGGTCGCACACGGGCGAGCGACCCTACCCTTGCGCCGCTTGCGGCAAACGCTTCAGCCAACAATCCAACCTCACCATGCACCAACGGAGCCACACCGAGGAGCGACCCTACCCCTGCGGCGCCTGCGGCAAGAGCTTCAAGTATTTGGCGGACCTGACGGTGCACGAGCGCTCGCACACGGGGGAGAGACCCTTCCCCTGTCCCCACTGCGGGAAGAGCTTCAGCAACAAGTCCTCCCTCGCCCGGCACACGCGCATCCACGCCCGCGCGGCCCAGGGATAAATGATGGGGTTTGATGGTGGGGAGGATGAGGAGGGTGGCACCGCTTCATCCCGATAGAGGTGGTGGTGATGGGTGACCACCGTGGGGGGGAACGGTTGAAGTTGGGTGGGTGGGGTGGACCTGGCGGGTGCCCCAGGTGGAGGGTGCTGGTTTCCTTGCTGGCCAGTGCCACACGGCTACTGTGGATGGACTGGTTTGCCCGGAAGAGATGCGACATGGATGGGGGGATGACGAGCTGATGCTTGATGTCCCTCAAAAGCCCAGTGGCTCCAGGACTTGGCTCCGTGGTCCTGGAGATGTGACACAGATAGGGGTGAAGATGAGCTGATGACTGATAGCTCCCGTGAGCCCGGTGGCTCCAGGATGCAGCTCCCTGGTCCCAGAGGAGATGCAGCGTGGATGATGAGCTGATGGTTGGTGTCCTCCATGAGCCTGGTGGCACCAGGACGCTGCGTCCCAGAGATGTGACACATCTCAGGGTGAAGATGAGCTGATGAGTGATGTCCCTCATGAGCCTGGTGGCTCCAGGATGCATCTTCCTAGTCCCAGAGGAGATGCGATTTGGATGGAGGGATGATGAGCTGATGACTGATGTCTTCCCTGAGCCTGCTGGCTCCAAGACTGGTCCTGAAGGAGATGCAACACAGTTGAGGGTGAAGATGACCTGATGACTGACATCCTCCATGAGCCTGGTGGCTCCAGGATGTGTCTCCTTGGTCCTGGAGCAGGTGCAACACGGCTGGGGGTGATGATGACCTGATGACGGACGTCCTCCATGAGCCTGGTGGCTCCAGGATGTGTCTCCTTGGCCGTGGAGCAGGTGCAATATGGGTGAAGACAAGCGGATGACTGATGTCTCATCTGAGCCTGGCGACTCCAGCACAGCGTCCCAAAGGAGCTGTAACACGGGTGGGGATGAAGATGAACTGATGATTGATGTCCTCCATGAGCCTGGTGCCTCACTTGCTCTCCTCTGGGCATGGCCATCTCCCCTCCACCCTAACCCCACCGCCGGGATGCCCCATCTTCCCTTCCAATTCCAACTCCCCTTTTTTTTTTTTTTTGACCCCTTTTTTTG
>NW_009627167.1:0-229 GCF_000690535.1 Cariama cristata | reverse complement strand
AGCAGTAACAGAACCCGCTTCAATCACCGCTGCGGACTGTTAAAGGCACCACCAGGAACCCAGTTGTGCCACAGCACTAACTCCAATCCCAGCAATGCAACGACCTCATTGAAGCTTGGAACAATTCCACCCCTGCCCTCAGCAGCCTATTCCAGCTCTCCTCTAGATGTAAAGAGAGTTCTTCCTGTGCCCAATCTCCATCTCCCTTTACATCTCACCCTAGCCTCAG
>NW_009627166.1:0-483 GCF_000690535.1 Cariama cristata | reverse complement strand
GCCCTCGAGCAGGAGCGTGCTTCAGGTCTACTCTACAAGAAGGTCATGAGCGGACATTATATTAAGGCACGTTATGTACCCCTGCTTTTCCATTTGTAAGTCCGAAATTAAAGTGGAGGAACAGACAAAATTTACTAATAAATGGTCATTACTATCAACCCAAATAATTCTGGTGACAGGTCTGAATTCTGGTGACAGGTCTGAATTCGCCTTTCCTTATACTTTGCTGTGAGAGCAGTCAAATTCATGACTTCCACACTGCAAAGGACAAGTAACCAGATCTAGTGGCCAATTTAAAAGACAGAGAGAACAAGTCTTGTAGAGACAATGAGTTCTGCAATCTCTAAGCTATTTAATGACTGCTTATTATGATAGTACAATTATTACAGCTGAAGATATTTTAATTGGGTTTAGCGACTCAGCAGAGTCAACCTAAGGAATGGCTTTCATGTAGAGGAACAAAGGGCACGAAATAGCTCTGGC
>NW_009627165.1:3013-16777 GCF_000690535.1 Cariama cristata | reverse complement strand
GTCTACCAAAACCTGAAAGTAGGATGCGGTATTCGAGGATGGCCTAAATTGAGGGGTGCGCACAAATAACGTCTGCAGGAAATGTCGGTAACGGTACGGCTTTTGGTCTCACTGTGACCTCACGCTCAAGAGTCTTTATTCCTGCCATAGTGAAGCCTTAGCAGTTAGTTCTGAAATTTATGTGGCATTTCAGTAGCTGAAGGACCGAAGGGAGTCACCCTTTGAAAATGACAGGTGGAGAAATGTACCAAAGGGGATGGAGCCCAGAGAAAGCAAGCTGAGGAAGGCAGAAGTCTCTCTTTGAAGGAGGAGATTACTTACCTGATTACCTCCAACTGCAATGGCAAGCTTTCAGGTTCTGGATCAAAGGAAAAAATGAAAGGGAACAGGAAGAGATAGAGTCATTACCTTTGAATACATTGCATTGGGCCTTTTACTTTATTGTTGATGGGAACTGTGCTCTGTCAAACCAGTAACTTGGCATACAAGTCAGAAATTTCTAAAGTGCCAGACCTGGACTTCTTCCATTCTAATTTTGAGGGCACATAAATTATAAAAATGCCTGCTGTATCCCTCTGATTAAGACTGAGTTAGCATTTCCAATTGCAGCTTTAGTTATAAAAACTTCATTCCAACCATAAAAGAGTGTTGCTCTAATTTTTGTTTAGGAGAAAATGGTAGGTGATACTTAAACCAGAAGAGTTAAAGTACTTCACTTCAAAGGACTACAACACCCACCCTCCACCTCGTCTCCAGCTTAGTTGATCCTGGCCTCTCATTCTCTTCACTTAAAATGAGACACCTGCTATGGGCTACCATCACTATTACAAAAGAAGCAAAGCCAAGAGTCAAGTATGCATCCGACAATCGGTGATGCTGCTGGAGGACAATTTCAGTCAAGTTCCTCTGTATTTCTGATGACAGGAGGAAAAAAAAAAATGTGTAGCAGTTTCTTAGAAAGGCTTGAAGGTGTCTCGTCCTAAGTCCAAAAGTGGTTAAGTTCCTGTTTCCTTAAGGTTATTGGATCTAGCTCTTTTGTCTCTCAAAGAAGTAAATGACAGTTGAGGTACTAATGAACTCCCAGGGTCTAGCACTTCCCAGAGAATACCCATTTCAACTCAGTCACTAGAAATCTTTTTTTTTTTTTTCCCCCCTCTCTTGTTTACATTTGGCAGATGTGTAAAATAGGTTTCTACCTTCTGAGGAAGAAAAGCTCTCTCTTAATAGTCGTACACGGCATATATTACAGGGTTGGCCGATGCCTGATGCAGAGACTGGGAAGAACCCCCCTTTGCCTGTAAGAGAGTCTGGATCAAACCTCAGATTGCTCAATAATGTGCACGCTCAAGATCAAACAAGGCTTTCTGAAAAACAGTTTTGGATGTAGTGGTTTTAGAAGCCCTTGTTACTGGTCTCTCCTTGCTCTTACTGAAACCTAATCCTGCCGAGAGCTGATGGGAAATAAAAGATTTAAGACAGAAAGCAAGTCTCTCTTTAAGAGTTGAGGTGAGACTTCGACAACACAGATTCTCCAGCAGCAAAAAGCGTAATGTGTCTTCATGGAGATAAGGAAGCTGTCAGAAACCAAAAGCAGAGTAATGATAAAGAAGCAGTGTAGTTAAAAGGTTCCTATTCCTTACATAGAGCCTTTGTTAGCACATGTGCTCCGTAACCTCAGGGCTTAATTCCCAGAGTAACTTCAGACTTATGGAAAGAAACACAATGAGCCATAGAAACACGTCTGCAAGTAAAACGTCCTGAGATGAGTTTAGTACCAGTGGTTCTGAAGAGGCAAAATGAAGTTTAAATGAAGTTTAAACTTCTGTTTAACACTCTGAGGCATAAGAGGGGGGGTATGAACAGTGCATGCAGCTGAAGGGTAGTTAACAGCTATTGCTTTCGTGATAGAGGAGTTCCAGCTTTGTCTGTGAGTTGTCCATCTTCGAGTAATTCCCCCGAGGTATTACACTGTGCATCAAAAAATTTTATAACATACAGACCCAAATTTTTTTCTGCCAAATTTGGGTTCTGCTTTACTGCACATAGTAGCATTGGCCTCTGAGATGTTGTAGTTTAGCTCCATCTTCTCAAGTAAGCAGACTTGCAGTATTGACTACTGTTATCACGGTACCTCAGTCTAGCGGTTCCAAAGGAGTGTTCTTCCTCGTCCTCTTCACCCCTCTGCTCTGCCTGGGATAGGCATGTACACACTATCAGAAGTAGTCCCTGCCCTGGAAGAAGCTTACAGTAGAAAAAAAGGTGAGAAATAAACAGGAGAGATGGGTAGGCAAATAAAGCAGAGAGTTTAAATGACTTACTGACATGAGGCGCAAGGTCTGATTGCCATGAACTAAGCCTGTAGTGCAGGCCTGCAAGGCTATAACCGGGACATCGGTTTTCTTCTCCAAATTCCTTCTAAAAGGCCTAATCCAGCCTTTCTGTGTGAAACTCTGTAGACTTGATTGGGTGAAGAATTATAGCAGCAGATCATTATAGTTTTTCAGACACTGTAAAGCTGGATATTTGCTGCCATGTACTGCAGAGAGAGCTAGTTCATTAAGAGAGCAGGTTACTGAAACCCATTGTGAGTGTGTTTCCCTGAAAGCAGTTGGTAGATTTCTGTCCATGTTAGAATTCACATTGTTCCTTTTGTGTGCTTTTTTTAATCACAAAAACCAAAATGATCTTGTTTTCCAAAGAGAATGAAAAGCTAAATTATACAAAAAGGTGAAGCGAGCATCTTCTAGAGTCATGTGTTATTCTTGAGCCATGCATAATATCTCGTGCTACTAATAAGACCTTGTTTGCAAAATGATACTATAACCACCAGGTAATACCGAACTACTCTGTGCCTATGGGTATATAATGTTCCCTTGCTGAGGGCGAGCTCTTAAAGTTGACAACCTGTTGGGTAATTAAGAACAGATGTGCCTCTTCCCCCCCACCCTTCCACCTCCAAATTTTCCAGCCTTACCCTTTTCCCTGATTTCAATTAGCTGGTTTGACTGCTGTCAAACCCACATGTGTTGAGCTTGTGTAATGCCGCAGAGCATACAGGCCAGGCAGACGCTCTCCCAGGTCAGGAATGAAAGCTCATAACTGACGTCATTTTCCCTGCTCATAATACATTTCTAATGAAATTCAACAGGGCAGCAAGTCTCCCAAGGATGTGTGCAGCTTAGCAGGAGCAGCCTGAACCACAGCTGGACTCATTTGCAGATTTGGCAGTTTGGAGTCAGCTCAGCATTTTTTTTCCTCCCACTGTTCCTCCCACTGCTTCTCCCCTCCTAAAAGAAAATCTCTGCCTGCTTTTCGTGAGCATATGCTGGACAGAGCATAGGCAGCCTGCAGGCAATGGTCTAACTCACCCGCCTTGTGCAGAGCTTTATGCCAGTTCAGCACTCTGAGGGGGATTTCGGTTTTCTGAGAAGCACATACCTTCAGATTTTATTCCAGTCACAGGTAAATTCCCACTGGCAGAAGCAGAGTTACGCCAAAGCTGGTTATCCTCAAAAGTGCACCTTAAAGGCCAGGGTCAATGTATTCAAGACTGACCTCAAGTCAGTACAGAGGATGTTCTGTGTTGTGTGATACCCGTATCAAATAGAGATACATTCTGTCATTGTATGATAAAGGAAGTATCCGGGCTATTCCCACTGATAGCTGAGGCAATACTTGAAATCAGTTCTGTACAGTATAGCATTTTACTGGTACAGATTCCATATCTGAAGGGCAGGGTTTCTGATGAGACCTTAATGTAGCATATTCAGAGACCTGTTTTTAATTCCAGTGCTGCTGGCGACAGGAAATAGGGTCTCAATAGATAGTCCGTTCTGATCCATTTCTGTTGAGATTCAAGGAACTGCTCTCTCTGTGAAAGAGGAAGAAAATACAGCTGGCTTTAGTCGTGAACTATGTCGCCATAAGTAGGGACAGGTTAGACATCCATGTGTATTGCCAGAAGAATTGGAAGCATTGTTACTCCAATGTTACTCCTAAACAGAGTCTCACAGTTATTCCTGTGTTTTTTTGCGTGCAAGGTCATTAAGACTTGCACGTCAGGTAGGTAGATATCTAACCCATAAGACCGATTTTTCCAAAAGCAAATCATCTCTTGTCGCAGCAAAACTGCCAGTTGGACGTTTGGCCCAAACGATCTTGTTACGTATATTTCTCAGTGGCATCTGACTGAACATATTGAACTGTGTGATTCCCAGGTTCTACCTGTAAGACGACCTCTAAAAAGCATTATTAAGTTCCACTTTGACAAAACCAAAAGTCTTTGGCTAAAAACTGCATCTTGTGCATGTTTCATGCTCACCTGTCTTTAGTACAGATACTTGGATTTGGAAGGGTTTGGGGGCTCAGAGGTAAAACGTAGTATTTGTCATTTCTATGAATATGTGCATCGTTATTTTTTATGAGTGTATTAATGTATTCTAGTTTTGTGAACAAATACAGTTATCTCACTGGGCAGATTCGCTTTTTGTTCATATCAAACGAAAGTCTGTTCCTATTTACATGAGTATAAATCTGGGAAACGTTCTCCTTTGGAGAAAAATGACACCTTAATATGAGGTGCAACTGACATGGGATTTGGGGGCTCAGCGATGTCACTGATGTTGTATACTACAGATGAGAAGTGATTTGGCATGGAAGAATGAGCAAAACAACCTAACCTTGCATGAGAGCAAACTGGAAGAATTAGCATCATGGCGTAAAGTACTTCCATTCTCTCATCTGTACACGTTATCTGTTTTTGTTTTTCCTGACGCACTCGCATTCCACCAGTCAGACTTCCCAGCCCGCAAGTTACGTTTGTTTTGCTCCCCTAATGGCTGCGAGCACGTTGACTGCCTCCCTCCCAGCCAAACAAGTTTTATGACTAAATTGTGGCCCACGTGTAACTTAATTCACTCAGAAGAGACTGCTTTGACCTATAGGTACACCTTGCTTCAAGGTCTGCTGTCTGGGTGTTTTCCTGGGAAGGTACATCCCACAGAGAGCCTGAGGCCCTGTCCCCAGCTGGACGCTCGAGCTGAAAGCAACGGAGCGACACTCGCATCCAGTGGCCAAAAGAACCAGATCAGATTGGCAATCCCTGCTGTTGGCTCAGGGCAGCTATGGTGACAACTGGAAATGGTTGAGTAGAAGACAGATTTTACAGCTAGACAGCTGTGGGGTCTCCATGGGGCCCTTCTTCAAGAAACCGGTTTTGTTCTTGAGTATGTGGGTCCATTCTAACATGGGTGCAGTTACATTTTCTGCTGTATCTTTATCTTGCAGGCCTTGAAGCCATCCAACCATGCCACCATCCAGAGCATAGTGAGAGCCGTTGGGGTTGTTCCGGGCATTCCCGAGCCTTGCTGCGTTCCTGACAAAATGTCTTCTCTTAGCATCTTATTCTTTGATGAAAATAAAAATGTCATTCTTAAGGTGTACCCTAACATGACAGTGGAATCCTGTGCGTGCAGATAACATCCTGGGGGACCCTTTTGAAATGCTGAGGTGATCACTTGCTATTGGGGGAGGGTGTGTTTCATGATATCTACTTTTTATTTGCACTGCCAATGCATTTCCTTTGGACAAAAAAGAAAAAAATGTAAACAAATCCAAACAATGAAGATGGAAATGGAATGGATTCTGAATAGCAATTCCAGACAAACAATATGAACTTCATTCGTCTCTGAATTTGACCGAGACACGAGCCTTGGCAATGAGGACTGACTGTTTCTGTTGAAATCAGGAGATGAAAGCACAATTTGCAGAAGACTCTTCAAGATTTTTGAGACTGTCAGAAGGACATACTGATCTAGTTTTGTAGAAGATTTTTGGAAGCAGCAGTAGCTGTTAATTTTTGTCTCTGATCTTGTGACTGATGAGGAGGGAGATTAGAAATACACTATTCTTCATTTTAAGCTTTCTGCCTTAGGTTATTGAGTGGTGCAGCAAGGAAGAAGAACAAATCCAACGTCTTAAGAGCCTTAGATAATCCAACTTAGACGTTTGTTTCCTTGGTATGACATGTCACCGACTGCATGTGTGTATTCATTTTCATTGACATATTCTTCGTAATTCAGTGTATTAGATGTCAGTGCTCTCGGTCGGAAGAACACAAAACACGTTACTGCTGCGTGTGTAATTGTGGTATCTCAAAAGCAAGGACTTTCCTTTCATGCCACTGTGGAAACTCAGCAGGCCAAGGGTATGAATGAAAGTATCACACTCAGTGAAGCGGCGGAGTAACTTTTTCGCAACGCATATTCTAGAACATAGTTGCAAATAATCTACGAGTAAATCATGGTAGTTGGTTTCTGACGTGAAATTATTTGGTGCGTAATTCTTACCTGTAGGCCTTCGCTACGATTATTGGATCAAAACTGCCTCTGGTTGGTGAGTTTTGATTGTTACGTTAATCAGATACTAGAATTTAATTTTTTTTTCTTATCTCAGTTCACTTCTCTGAAAATGAAAGTCGTTATACCTATGCTGTCAGTTTAAGATTTCTTTTAAAAATTCTTTTGAGAAACTACAAGCAGGAAAGAAAACATGTAATGAATCTCAGGCACAGCTGCAAAAAGTTTGTTCTATTACCGAGTAAATGTTCTCATAAGTACTTTAGACAGAACCCCAGTTCCATTTCCAGCAGCACAATCTGTAGAGGATGATGCTTTTTAAGGTACTTATGGCTGGTGAGAGTGATGTTTTAGTTTGCGCTGAGGGTAAATGTCAAACAACCTTTTCTGTAAGTTACCTGCGTAACTGATTCTCTGAAATAGTGTATTTAAAGGGCAGATATTCATAGGGAATATATTAATTGCCCATCATCATGAGAGTTAAATTCTCTACTTGGGAGTCAACAATTCCTCGGCGTATTGAAAGTGACAGCAGTTTTCCTACGTACATGCCTTTTTGGAACTTCGTAGACACTTGAGGCTAGTTCAATTGCTTGGTCATTGTTTTTTGTATTTGGTCGCTGGTGCCGTTGTGTTTACCAACCTGAGTAATGTGCATGTACAAGGGTGTGAGAGGTGTGGAGTTGAAATAGGTAGCCTAGGGATCCTTTCAGCAGTGACTTTTTACCCACACAAAGTCTCAGCGGAAGCTGGCAGGAGCGTAACTTAAAAGAACCACCTATTAGTGCCAGATGTAAGCTACGCTTTTGGCTGTTTGAATAGCATACTCCTGCAGTCAGGTTCCCAAAGAGTGCCACTGCATACATGTTTATTGGCTTCAATTAAGCAACAGTAATTAGCACAGCTGTCTGACCTGCGTGCTGCATGTTAGGATTCTCAGAGCTCTGTAGCAGTGTATTGCCTTGAAGGTTCTGTTCTCTGGAACTGGAAGAGAAAAGTCTCCATTTCTAGAGAACAAGGGCTATCTTCAGCATGTGGAAGCATATAGCAACAGGGACCTGCCAAGGTGAGGAGTTGCTGAGCCCCAGCCTCCCGCTTGCTGGTGATGAATTGGAGCGGCTGGCTTTTGGGCAGAAGGTCAGGACTGAGCCAAGCCCAGCTCAGTCTGTGAACGGTGTCTGGCACAAGCAGTGCCAGGAACAGGGCTCCTCAGAGGAAAATGTAGAGGTCAGACGTGCCCTGACCCTCCCCTTGGATGGTAGCAGAGTTACCCAGATCAGATTAGGGTGTTGGCAGCCCGGCTTCCCAACTTTTGCACTCCAGAACAGAGATGCTAACTAAATATAGGTGTTTCCCCAGCACAGCAGTCTCTGAGTCACTCTTTGGGGCTGAAGCTGAATTCAAGGTTATAGGCAATGCTTTCCAGTGCTGTGATCAGACAGCCTGGAAGTGACCTTAAAAGCATCCCCCAAAACTGAGCGTGAATATGTTACACTTGGCTTTCACTGGGATACAGCCAGACTTTGTCATGAGCCATATCATGGAGAATAGGTACAGTCTTCCAAGTAAAATGTGATCTGCCTCTTCCAACTACGCTGAGTGTTCTCTTCAGTTAACCATATAGAAGTGAGACATTTTATGCCCACGGCTTGTTTTGCATTTATATCTGTAAATGAAACTTGCTACATAAAGCCTTGTCTAGCATCAGTAATGTGTTAATCACACAGGCAATGATTTCTGTATATGACTTTGTATTAGTAGGGACCTCAAAATAATTTCCAACTCATGTTATTAATCACTGTTTGAATCTCAGATCAGCATGGGGGGCTTTTCCTACCTGTTCTGTTTTTTTCAATTACTACTAATTGATAAATGGCTCTAATTCCCATCTAATTATGTAGTATCTGATGCCTGCGCATTATTTTTATGGCTGGCTCAAAAGATGGGCAGGGGAGTGTCTCAAGCTACACAAGCTCTCTCTTCAAATAGGCTTTTCTGGGAGCCAAGTCTCCAGTGAGGAGCAGACTGTTAGGAGGCTGGTGGAGAAAGCTCTTGAAAATCCCACTCTTGAGGGCTGAATAGGGAATCTCATGGTAAGTGTGCAAAATACAGAGTGCAAAATAAACCTTGTTTATCCTGCAATGTGGTACCTTGAACCAGCAGAACTGCCCACTGGAACCAATCCCACTGTTCCCCTGAACAGGGTCACAAGGCAGGGTCTGTTTTTTCTTTTGTCTGGGGGTCCTGAACTTGCAAGGAGCAGAGTGGCTTTCGTGAGGTGCCAAGCGGCCCTGGGCTTGCAAATCACTATGCTCCACCACAGGGCTGGCCCAAAAGATTTGCATGCTCATCTCTGAGGAGAGGCTCAGCAGTTTGCAGGAGACTGATGTTTTGTTTAGTGACCCATTTCTCCCTGTAAAAAGAGCCTTTTTAAATGTTTTCTGTTGAAAGGTTAATCTTTTTACAGACGATGTCAATTAAAAAAAAAATTAGCCCCCCAAAAGAAAAGTTGTTTTGTATGTGGAAAGAAACTTCTACAGATGCTTTTAATTTATTTTCTATCTGTGGCCATCTTGTCCTCCTTCTTTATCTCAGTGCTCTTTAGGCAATACAATTTTCTCTGTCATTGTAAAGATGAAATGCTAGGACCATTGTCAAGTTCACAAGGACAGGTCGCAGACACACTGTGAAGGGCATGTTTCACTACTGATGTATAAGCTTGACTGATTTTTTTTTTTTTCTTCAATAATGGGAAAGTTTCACTAGGAACTCTGGATAAAATATAAAATAAAATAACTTTTTACATGGAAATCCCTTTTTCCTGTGTGGTATTCGGGTCTTTCCAAGAACATAGAAGTTTTCACTGCTTTCTGTGTTCAGCACTCTGGAAATGCATGCATCTCAAGTGCTCCTTTGCAAAGGCCATTCAAACAGAGACTATCTTTATTAAAGCAAAGTACAGAGTGGCTGGGGAGTGGTGCTATGGATTCAGTTAAAGGTTAGCTAGTATGACAGTAAGAAGCTACTGAGGTTACTGGACATGATCCAAGGCCCAAACGTGTCAGCGGGCGGGTATTTGCCCTCCAGCCGTGGTGTTACTTGCCACAGCAAGAGCACTCCTGCTTGAAATAATCTCTTGCCTCTGATTACAAGACGGTGACAAGACTGGGTACTCTGAGTCCTGAGGGGTTTTAGGATGCTTTCGCTGGCCCAACCCAGCAAGTAACTTTGCGTTGGGTCTCAGAGTAACGCTCTGCCCTCTCGCCTGGAGGTGACCCAGGTTCCCAAGCCACAGGGACGTAACAGTTCAAGGAGGGCAGGTTGTGGCTGCACACGTGTCCCGTCCCACTTGGAGGGTGAGGTTATCTTTTAAATTCTCTGCGCAGTGATCCAGAGTGACAGCAGTCACTCTAGAGGTTCAATCTAAGTCACACATTTACTGAAAACTTGGCCAGATTACAACAGATAGTGGCTTGGCAAAAGTCATGATTATATTACAACAAACCCACAACAATATTACCTGTATGTGCCCGGAATGAAATACAGCAAACTCTTAACAATATTACCCTGAGTGAGAGTGAGAGAGAAGATTTCAGTGCCTGTGGCTCCAGTGGCGTCCCATTGGTCCTCTTTCTTCTGGAGTCTTGGTGGTGGGGGTCCCGCCCCAGCTTCTGGTGTTACCGTTTTTATACAGTTCAAGTCCCAAAATCTCTGCCTCGTTCCAGGAAACTTCATGCATCGCAGGATGGGTGTGGTCTGGTTCAGCACAGGCTTGGTGCATCCTGGGTGGTCACAGGGAGCCTCGGGTGTCACATCGGACGAGACCCTCCCCAGGGCCGATGAACTGGCACCCTACACATGCACAGTTAGCTGTTGTTCAGTTCTCCGTGCAGTTAACTACAGGAGGTACTGCTAAGTCAGCTGTTGCAAAACCGCAGGAGGACTGCTTGTGGTTGCAGCATCTTCCATGCATATGAGTTTTTTGCATGGCAAGCAACAGGTGCAGCAAAGCTCACATCTTATGCACCGAGAAATGTTTAAGGCAAACACCCGCTTATCCATCCGCCACAGCCTGCTTACGGATGTGCGAGCTCACGACATCTGGCCGAAGGAGAGCCTGTCTCGGGCACGGCAGTCCTGCACATCCTTCCCTGCTTTCTCAACCCTTGAGCTGCACTTAAAGAAAGAGGTGCTCAGGGCCTTGAGGATTAGTGCTTGTGCCTAAGCTTTACACACGTGCTTTCCTGTTCTGCAGCTTGGGGAGCTGCTCCAGGCTTACCTCATGTTTTGATCGCTGCCTCTTAGAGGGATGTTAGTAACAACGAGGGGCTTACAGCCCCTGTTAAACCTGAACTCCATCACTACACAGAACAACAAGAAAGCATGGTTGCATGTGAGAGCACTCGAGCAGGGGTTGCTTACTGGTAATCCTTCACAAATCAAACTTTCCATACAAAACCACTAACTCCCTCCTTTTGAGCAAAGCTTAGGATTTTATATGCTTATTTTAAAGAGGAACAATCTTTTCCCAGAAAGATTGAATTTAGATCTTATGTCATGCGTGGAGGTCACACGTGTGTTTCAAAGGATGTGGAGAAATAGGACTTTGATGTACGAAGCTTGCACACACACACAAAAAAAACCCCACATTTTTTTCTTGCCACGTAGAATTTTCATGAGGTCTTTATGAAAAGATGCTTCATTCTTTTCAGCTTCCTGTTTCACTTTGAGGTTCCTTTCCTGTGACACAGACCACAGAATCTCATTCTCATAAATGAGCCCTTTTAGTAAGCCCCAGGTTATCCTGATTTCCAAGGGATATTGAAACATCATAGTGAGCAGAGAGCTGGATCTACTTTAGATTATTTTTTTTTAAAGCTTTCCACAATGTCAGATTTTTATCGTTAATTTCACATCTTTGCGTTTGCTCTCTGCACAACCTCCTCCTCGCTTTCCATCTTTGGGAGGAATTACCTTGTTTTACTCACACTGCATTCTGCCTCTTCAGCACTGCCTCCCCTCTCTTCCTATAACTGCGCCACGTGCACAATATGTTAATCATAATGTGGCGCAAATCCTTTTTCCTTGGTCTTTCACCTCAACAGATCTTACACACTTAAGGAGCACCACGTCCATAGGAACCATTTATCTGAACATAGACATGCAGCCACTGGGGTGGTGAGAAACAAAACTGGGAAACAATGTTCAGTAACAGGCATATTGAGGTGTGCGCATCTGTCGTATATCTCTTGATTTACTCCTGCTCGTTCGGCCCTAGATCGAGAAGTCATCAATCAGAAATGTTCAAACCTATGCCAGGAAGAAAAATAGCTGTGCTACAACATTCAAGCACAGGGATCTCAAGAGATACACAGCACCAGCTTTGTGCTGCCTTGCAAAAAAATGGGAAGGGAGGCTGAATTTAGGCCAATGTGCTATGCTACAGCTGAGAAGGCTGCCTTTAATTGTCTCTTCTTTCCCACACTTTCTGCATAATCTTGAGGAAGTCACATTGTCGAATTGTCAGAAGTATCTAAACTCAAAGCTATGCACCGCCCTCCAGAGGGCCTTAAAAATCACCAAGGGCCTTAAATCTCTTGGGACTTCAGCTCCCACTTTGTCACATAATGATAAAAATTCTTCTCCCCACTCGACCGCAAGATCTTTGGGGACCAGAGAATGGGAAAGCCATGTCTGTTCAGAGAGAGCTGGTTGCCTGGTGGGGGGAGAAAGGGATCTCAGCTGCTTTTCATTGCAAATGAGACCTGTCAAATCCTGAGCTATCTCTGGATGTGGTTGGCAGTTTATGGACAGAGAAGCCAATCCATTTCCTTTCCAGGGTGGAGACCTGACCTTAGTTTTAAAAGCCGGGGTCTAGTCTGGGAGGAAGGGAGGCAATGTTTCCTCATGATACCCCATCATCTGGATAAAAATCATGGATGGGAAGTCTACCTGAAACCCAATCCCATTTCACCAGCTGCAGAGCACAGCTGCCCATATGCCTGGTGCTGCTGCCCTCGGTTAAGAGTAAGTTGCCAGGACCCCACTCGCCTCTCCAGCAGGAGAAGCTATTAACCTGGGGAGAGAGATAGACTCCGTTGTACAGAGAAACACCCCATCCGCAGCTAGCTGTATCTGACCTGCCTGCAATCACAAGAGAGTCCCTATGTGTCAGGCTGGCTGTTTCCTCTCATTCAATACAAAAAACTTAAGTCTTACACATTGTAACATCCACATCCCTTTATGTAGGAATTCAAACATTTGGGGCACTGAGGTTACTTCTTCCTCTTTTTATTGGCAGATGATTCTGATTAACGGGTGATTCAGGCAACTTTATACCATGCTGATTGTCACTCGTTTGCATGCAATTTTAAAAATAAATGTTATTAGCCTCAACAGTTCAGCTACTTTCTTTCCAATTAGTCCTCAACGAGCCCCACAGGAGAGAAGTTCACTGTGCAAAGATACCCTTATCTCTTTTACCTATCAAAGACAGTCCAGGTATTCCCATAGTCAGCAATTCCTAAAGAGTGATGACCTTCATATCAAACGCTTTTCCAGCTTTTACAGAAAGCATTACCTAGTTTTAAGAAAGAAGAAAAACAGTGGGGCCCTAGGAAGAGCAGCTTTTTCCTAAGTCATCTGTTCGTGTCAGGAGAGGAAAAAAATGGAAATAAGATGCTTCCAGAGAGCCTGTGCTGGGTTACTCGTGTGTCTTCCACTCGTAATTGAGGACCCATTTAGCTCCTGTTGGGTGCTCACAGAGGGAGACAGGAGTCTCCCCTGAGCTGGAGTCAGGACCGGTGCTGGCACTGATAAATGAATGGCCAACAAGCTGAGGGAAAAGAAGGCGGGGGCTGAAAAAGGGTCACCAGTTCTGCAGGGAAGGCAGTGGGATATGACTCAGCAACTGCTCTGATGAATGCAGTCAAGGTCTGTGGCTGGCAGGGAGAGGTAGCAGAAATTCTGAACTCTTGGTGGGGATACCAGCCAAATCAGGGCAGCAGCTGAGCAGTACAACAATTTAGGGGAGCAGAGCTGGGCTGCACTGGATGGCCAACCTCCCCCTTCTCCGTGAGTCCCGAAGGGGCAGCTGCAAGGATGGTGGTGAAAATTTGTCACTTGCACTGAAAACTAGACGTAAGTAGCATACATCTGGGAATTTTCTCTCTTACTCTGCTGGTGCTCCTGCCTGCTTTTCTCTCCTCAGTGCTCATCTACATCTCTGCTCTGATGCGGGAGTTGAGGAAAGGTGCTGCTATCTAACCAGCCCAGGTGGACTGCTCCTCAGCTCTGTCCTCTGCCAGGAAGCAGCATCATCTCTCTTGTCTCCCAAGGCATGTTCTCCAGTGGCAGAAGTACGGGCTTTTCCCTGTGCGTGCGCACATACTCACCGCCTCCCCGCCAA
>NW_009627165.1:2024-2982 GCF_000690535.1 Cariama cristata | reverse complement strand
AAAAAAAAAAAAAAAAAAAAAAAAAAAAAAAGGCACAGTTGGAATTGGGTTTGTTAGAGAGCAATGAATGAGGGCAGCAGTGGGGAGTGAAGTTAGACTGGATTTCTCAGAGCTACAAAACAAAAACAAAGGTGACATGACACAAAGATAAGATGGTGCATAGGAATGCTGAGGAGAGAACTCGCACAATACACAAGAAATGAATGTCAGAATCTGTTTGCTACTGACCTCAAAAATAATAGCGCACTTTGCAATGCTAAGCACGGTCTAATCATCCTAACTGTTTTTTTCCAACCTCCCATCATCTCCAGCACACTCTTCAACCCCCTCAGCCTGAATGCCTTGTTTTCCTTGGGTTTTTATGACAGTATAACTTCTGGTTCTGAGGTGGTGTCTAAAGTACAGATATTGATTACAGGCCGTTTGGTTTAGTTCAAAGAATGTTTAGACTGGACTGAATTAGCTTCTGCTTCTAGTTCTGGAAATCATCAGTCCTGTGCATACAGCCCAGAAATAAAATGAACCAAAGAACATGGGGCCTGCAGAAATAGGAAAATATTTGGGAAAAGCTTCAGTGAGGAAAGCATTCTTTGTCTGTGGACCATCCAGGCAAGCGACTCAGCTGCAGGAAAGTTGCTGTCTCCCCAGGATGTCCTCTTCTGACTCAGTCTCATCAGAATCAGGGGAACAAGTACAATGCAGGGCGAAGAGTCTGGACTGCTGTATGGAATGTGATTGTATGAAGTGTGTGTGATGCACTGGAAGTTTAGTTGTTTAAACTGTGAGTTAAAGATGTACAGTTGCTTTGTAAACAACCAACACTCTAAAGATACACACATCTAATTGCTAGCTGTGTTGAATCTACCATATTGCTACTTCTGCATTTAAAAAATACTATGTAAATGCTTATAAATAAAATTGAAAAACACTATCTAAATTGTAGGGTATGGGGTTTTTT
>NW_009627165.1:0-1993 GCF_000690535.1 Cariama cristata | reverse complement strand
TTTTTTTAATCGGGGGGGGGGGTGTGTGTGTATTAAAAAAACCTGTGTGAGACACATACACACATGTATACAATGTTTAGTGCTCACCTAACCCCCCGAAAAGAAAATTCACTCTTTAATGCTGCAAAATAGTATTAGCTTCCAGTGCACAGCCTGAAGTTCAAGCTTCTGCGTTGACAGTCTGCTCCCTGTTCAACTGTGTATGGCTATTGGTAGTTTACGCAGGCTTTGCTAGCTGCAGTTTTCCACAACAGCTTGCAACAAGGCTGAGAAACAAACCCAGCAAAACACGTAGTGTCTTCCTCTGCAGGCTCTGTCCAGCCTTCATTAAAATCAGTGGAAAATCTTCTATTGCCTTTGTTCTGACTGACTGTTATATAGAGCATTCAAATTGACTTGCGGGCAAAGTGATGCTCCATGCAGCAATACGTAGCTGTGTGTACCACAGTTTCACCTGCCTGTTTTACTGCACTGTTCCTTTCCCACAGCTGATGCAGCAGATGTGACATGCCCCCCGACACACAGAAACTAGTACAAAAGTTCCCTGGGCTCTGCAAGTTGCACGCTGTACACATTGCTAACCCAGGCATGGGCAAAGTCAGCCTCTTCACTGGACTTGGGCCATTGCAGCCACGTACTTGAGGGAAGTATCTTTGACAAGATCTCACCAGTAGGCTGGGACCTCTTTAGCAGGGGAGATGCAAAGCAACTGACACCAAAACAGGGCTCTTTGCCAGGCTATAAATCATGATGTTAAAAAAAAACCCTGCCTTTTTTAAATGCCCTATTTTGAGTCTGCCACATTTGATACAGGTTTTAAAAACTGAAGGCAATCTCCTGCAGACCGTGCAAAGGCAGGTGACTACTACTTATCCATCTCAGACCAACTGGTTCCCTCAGGAGTCCAGGCACCCATATCACCTGGCATCTGGCACAGTGCAGGGCAGGCGCTTTTTGAAAATAGTCTTAATGTGAACTGAAAAATAAAAGTCAAGCAACACTACATGCCTCGCCTATGAGCTGCAGTCTTGTGCACTATACTGTACACAAATAAAGGGCCAGAAAAGTCACACTTCTATTTCCAGCCTTAGCCACACCCTTGTCAGTGTAATCGTAAGAAAGTGTTCTGCACTGACTGCGAGTGTGGCGGCTGGGATTCCCATGTTGTACCGTTGGAGAGACTCTTCTCAGAGCCCAGTGAGCCCTAGGGTCAGTGGGCTGAGATGCCTTTCAACACTGTGTAGGAATGAAGGTCTATAGGACAAAAACGTGTTTATATTGTGCCCATACGCAGCAGCCAGCAACTGCTTTATTTCCATATGCCACAATTTCTGCTGCTGTTTTAACTTAGTCCATATTGCACCAAATTTCACCAAAGGGGCAGGGAACTGGGCAAATCACAAGAGGAGGTTTTTTTGGGTGTCTCCCACAAGACAAAGATACCCTAAGCTGGGTACAGCCAGGGTGACAGCTGGAACAACTCAGCCATCATGTAAGGGCTGTCCTGGGGAAAGTCATCTCAGTCTGGGAACTGAAAGGGTAGCTGCATCAGGCAATTGGGGTGGGCGTTGTGGAGCAAGTTGGAAAAAATATCAAAATGTTTTACAGCCGGTAGAAAGCCTGACAGAAGGCAAACTGAATGGTGTAAGGACAAAAGCCAGCTATGGACTGTAAGAAAGCAGTCAGTCATTTGGAAAGAGAGTATTTCTTTAGCTGACCATAGAAGGCCTTTTGTGAGAAAAATGTAACACCTTTTCTTTCTGGTACAGTGCAGCATCACAGCAGTAACCAACTAGAGCCTCTGTGTGCATTTGGAAATACAAGTAGCTGCTGGGGGACACAGCTAGATGGACAGGCTACAGTCCACACAAGGATAATACTACTTCACTAGAATGACACACAGACACAGCATGGGTAAAGTGGAGGCCAAGCCCAGATGCCTACATTTCCATGGAACACAGTGGCCTTGCAACGTCTCCTGCCTTTTTTTTTT
>NW_009627164.1:0-11348 GCF_000690535.1 Cariama cristata | reverse complement strand
CCCCGAGGCCGAAGCGAGCGGCCCGGGAAAGCCGGCTGCCAGCTCTGTTCGCCCGGCAGCCCCGCGAGGGGCAGAGACCCAGCGCGAAGCCGAGGGGAAGTGCCAACCTGTCGTCAGTTGGAAAAAATAAAAGACGGAAAGACTCAACGGAAAGTCGAAGCCTTAGTTGGAAAGAGCTGCACCACTGCCGCTATCGTGCTACACAGCTTGGCTGCAGACAGCCCAGGTCCTACTGCAGGGAGCAAGAGCTGGGTGAGGAATCAGTAGTTACGTAGAGTGCAATGGCAGCCCAAGGTCTGCCAACCTCCCTGCATCCATGTAAAAGCATGAAATTACCTCTGACAAGGGGCCAGTAATGGTCAACATTTCAGCCGAGCTTCCAAAAGTGACGTTTTTCAATTAAAATACTCATTTCTGTCATCTTCTTGCAACATCCAGCTGATCCACATCGCAGGCCAAAATGAAGCAGTGGTATCAGTCTGCATCATAATCCCATCCTGGTAAAGGCGCCGTCAGGTGTTGTGGTGCTGAGCAAGGCAGCCACAGTTTCTCAATCCTCCCTGCAGTGGTTATTAAATTGTAATTGTTTTGTGCTGAATCAGGGAGTCTCTGCCCCAGCGAAACTCACTGGGTGGCTCTTGTAGAGTTCATCGATACAATTCCACCTTGGCGTAAATAGATGAGACTAATTGAAATCAACAGGAGTGAGTTTGACCTAATTCCAGGACAAACGTGAGCCCTGTGGGTCAGACTGGAGTTCTTCTGGCTGTGCCTGTTCTTAGAAACTCTCTTCCCACTGCCTTTAATCTGTAAAACCGTCTGGGAGAACGTTGAAGGCACAGACTGGAGCTGCCAACCCTGGCGTTTGAAGAGGACTATCAGAGCAAAAGCACTGCTCGAAGGAGGGAGGAAGTGGCAGGGGAGCATGTGTGGGAGGAACTGTCAGACCCTCACCTCAGCAGAGCCCTGCTGACTTCCAGCATCTGATAACAGGGGTGTGTGCATGAAACAGGACCAGGCGCAGTGCTTGCAGCAAATCCCTGCCACCTTGGGTTACGATACCTCTGACCACGGAGGAGGAAGATGGCAAGGAGGAAGATGGCAAGGTGTTATGTGCCAACAGGAACTGCACACGGATGCAGGGACTCCTCCAGGCTCTGAGTCACGCTGCCCTCCCAGGGAACGGGGCAGTGGCTGGATCCAAACGCAAACGGGTGTAAGAGCAGAGTTACGCAGCCACAGGATTGTACGACCATGAGCAGGCGATCATCAGCTGGTGGTACTGGGGTCCCAGTAGCCTCTGCAGAGTGAATCCTTCTGCATAACTTATTAATGTCTCTGGGGGAATTAAGAACCACACTGAGGAGCTTGCATTGTTGGAAAGGGCTTTTTTATTGCTTAGCCTTCTCCCTATCTCCAAAAGGAATTAAAAAAAATCAAATAAAATGCATCTAAACCAGTCGTTATTACAGTTCTGAAAACCTCCGATACCGAACACAGCTATGCTCAGCACGCTTCTGTCTACTGAGCCAACTTCCTGGCACCTGTCACTGGCACTTCCGCATAGAGGCTAAAGCAAATTTGGTACCTGGATATCCTGGTGGAAAGCTCCCACAGTAGGGCCTGGAAAGCAATGATGTCCTCCGTTTGGAGCTCAACAGCCACAGGACTGGAAGGCTCATGAGGAATTTGTAGCTTCTTTCTTTACTCAGCGATATCTCACTTACAAAGGAAAAGACAAGGATCCACAGCCAGGAAAGAGGACGTCAGGCTGAAACAGAGGGGGCTGCCGTACAGCCCTGGTAAGACTATCAGATACAGTGTGCCGATATTGGTGGCCAAACTTTAATATGGCCTAATGCTGTGTGGCCACAACACATCTCAGCACAGTGGCTACAGCATGAAGCTGGGGTGCCATCTGCAATGCTCTGGGACTTTCTGTGACTTCTGGCTGATGAAATTGTGTTCAAGGCACAGTTTCCTGCTCTCAAGTGCCTGGAAACTTTCCTCTGGGTGGCTGAGTTTTATGGCTGTGCCTTTTTCAGATCAGAATCTGATCTGACAGTTGTTGGTGCAGCTGAATGACAAAGGCTCAGGACACCACCACTGATCTGATCAGCTTATTCTGTCCCTGACTGACCTCAATGACTCTCCAACTATTCCACTGGTGTAGCACAGTGGTTCTTAACATGTGACAAGAGGATCACTAGCAAAGTGTTTTCTAATGGTCCGTAAGTCAGTGAAAGATGACATGGAAAAGGCAGACTAGTGGTCCACCAGATGAGAAAGCTGGAGAATCAGTGGCTTCAAGAAGAAAGCAGTGTCTATTCCAGTTCAGAAATGCCCAGCTAAGCCACACACACTTGTTTGCTGTAAATTTCGCTATTATGCCTGACCCATCTGGGTGGGTGAAGTCTGTAACAGTGAATAAAGTGGTGAACTACCCAAGGTTCCAGTTATTACAGGCTCTATTTTCTGTAATATTTCATTAAGAAAACAAATCCTGAGTAAAGCTCTTCCCTTCATCCCATACCGTTTCTGCAAGTGACAGCAACTTCAGTGATTAACATCAACTGGTAGCTTGAATTCCTTTAGTGAATAAAAGGCAATTTCTCCATGATCCACCAGCGCAAAGACCACCGGGATGTCCCCACTCTGATAGGTAACCTGCTTCAAAGCCCGAAGGGATGGAATCTGCTCATCAAAGCTGCAGAGAGAAAAAAATATCTCATTGTTCTCAAAGCAGGAGGAATACAGACAAAAAGCTGTTCTGGCCAGTCATCACAACAGCTCACTTTGGTCTTAGGAGCTGGCAGTGGTTCTCCCCACCTCTTTTAGTCAAAGCAGGAGGCTGCCAGCCCTGAGAGAGTACACTGCATGCCGGGAACTGGGAGCTGTCAAATCCTCTGCCAAAAACAAGGGCAACTGCACCCTGCTCCACGCTGTGCCTATTAGATGTGGCTCGCAGGGCGATTGGCAAATTGCCAATCCACTGCAATCTTAATACCTCTATGCTAGGAAGATCTTTAGGTTGCTGGGATCAACATCTGACCTGCTTTTTCTGCCCTTCTAATTCTGCAGAGTCTGTTTGCTCGCAAATAAAAATATTTATGCAGCAAGCACCATCCCACTTGCTCATGACAGACCTTTGTAAAACTGCATTACCACCTTCCTTGCTCTGCCTACTACAGCTGCAGAGAGTAGAGGAGGGACAGTTTTAGTGTAGCAAAATTAGAAAAGGCAGAGACTGAACTTTGTACCTGCCTATGGAGTTTAAGTATCAGATTCTGGATCCAGCAAGAAAGGGGACACCTATCTTCTGTTTGTACTGATCTTAAAGTTACATTTGACAAAGATCAAAATACTAACCCTGTGGCTCTGAGCCTGTAGCGAGCTCTGGGGAGGGACATCTCCACAGAAATCCATAGGGATCTGCACTGGCTGAGGATTCAGGTATCATACAGCTCCCTGCAAAACTGAGCTCTACCTGAGTTTCACAAGCATTGCATAAATACAGCTGTGGCTTCTTATTCCTGACTCCAGTAATACTCAGACATGAGCAGCAACCAGATGACCAGATAGTGTGGGCTGAGTGCAAGGGCTGGGGGAACTGTCCGCCACAGCCTCCAACAAAGGAGGAACTGAAAAAGAAAATTGTGGGCAGGACCACCCTCAAGGGAGGCACTCTGATGATGTGTAAAGCTCACAAGATGCATCTGCAAAGCTCACAAGATGCTGGGTCATCTACAGATCATTAGGACTTCATTTCCACAACAGCAACCATGATGTTTCAGAACATGGCATAAGACTCGTGGATACCTCCGAACACACATCCTGACATATGGCTTCCCAGGGTTTGTCTTCTTAAACTTGGCCACAGCATCTGCTTGATACACATTGAAGTCTATCTTCATGCCCTCTGGGTCCTCCTGCAGCCTACAGAAGAGAGAACACATCCACATACCTATGGGATTGAAACATTGTAAGGTACAGATACAGCAGAAGAAAAAGGGAGCAAAAGCTCTTGAAGCCTGGCTAGTATGGGCCCTTTGAAAGGCTTCACTCCTCAAAGGACTGACCCTGCAACTGTTCCAATTACTTTTCAGATCTTTCCTGTAGTCAGACCAGAGCAAGCTCCTGCTCCACATCTGCCACGCTCCCTTCTCTGCGGACCCCCTTGCAAGAAGCGCCACTAACAGATACAGAAGGAAAGCACTACTCTGCCCTATAGGGACTGCACACAAACACCACACAGACTCTTTGAGGCAAGAGCAGAACCAAAAGTCCCAAAGCCAAGGTTTTATAATCATTGCAGCAGGGATGGCAGCACATCCCAGGGATAAGGCACAGGTGAAACCCTACCAGACCTCTGGGAGAGATTACTTGGCAGAGGTGCAGAGAGGGAATGGCAGGAAAAGAGAGCAACCCTGATGTTTTAATTGGCTCAGAATGCCCTAGCTCTGTTGCTGCAGGACCTCGTACTTCAAAGAAATGTCAGCCCCTTGCTACAGATGCAATGGGGTCATGGAGCAGAGCGCTGGATTCTCTCAGCATCCTGGATGCCAGGCAGCTCCCAAACTGCTGCTGCAAGCATCTCACAGACCTCACAAGCAGGGACAGTCACAAGACACCTCCACTCCCTAACAGCTACGAGCTGGCTGGCTGGATACTAACCGGGAGGCTCCATCCAGGATGTGGGAGGGCTGCAGCACACTGATCTGCTGGAGGAGCGCAGCTGGAGGGAGAAGGAACAGGAAAGGATCAGACCAGCTATTTCTCTCCCAGGGCACTCCAAGCACTCCACCACCACCCACAAGCCTTCCTCCTCCGACAATGGCTGGCAGCACCACAGTCACCCCTGGCTACTTCAAAGACCTCAACTTCCTCATCTTCTCCCAGCGCACAGCCCAGAACACCCTGTAATTGCTTTGCATCTTGCTGGCCCTGATTTCACATGCCTAACAGCCTAGCAGGAAGGACTGCAATACAGTAGGACATGGGGAATGGATTAGAAGACTTCCCAAGGCCCTGTTTATCCTGGCACTTGAGTAGGCTATAGAAAGAGATGGAAAGGCAGATGACAAGCTTTCTTCTCTCTCCCCATGTCCATGGCTGGGCTCCTCTGTGCCTGCTTTGCCTAGGCCTTCTAATAAGATTCTCCTTTTCAAGGTACTATCCCCTAAACTGATGTTCAGCTTCTCTACATCGTCCCTTTTGCTGTTGCATACCAGGCAATATTTCACAGAACTGGGGCGGGGGGGAAAAGGGAGTCCCTGTCAAGATCCCAGAACCACTACCTGATGAGGTAGCTTCAGCTGGCCGCAAAAGCGGTGTGACAGCTTGGTCCCAGAGATGTGGCGGTCGTCTCCAAACCCTCTGCTGGCTCCTCTGCTCCAAAAGGGCTTTGTACTCCTGCCAGTTGGAGCAGCACCTCACCTCTCGGTCAGCATTGATGCTGCTCTTGTACCTGCTCTCTCTCTCTCGCTGCTCCCTTTCCTTCCGTGACAGCTTCTCCTGTTTCTGATTGATACGTGTGCACCAGCAAGCTGCATCAACCTCCCTCCCCGGCACATTCTCTGGCAGGAGCCCATTGTCAGGTGAGGGCAGATGTGTGCACGGCTGGTCTGGGGCCACATTTGGCAAGATGATGGTGGTAAAATCCCAGCGGGGTGCATGGGTACCAGTGCTGCTTTCCTTGTGGTCTCCAGCCCGGCTCCTGGAGGGGCTCAGGGAGTCCTTTTGTTCTGCATCAAGAGGAACTGGGTTTGACTCCTCCTTTCCACTGCCAGCATCTGATTCCTTTGGGTGCTCTGACAACGGCTTTTCATCCATGGGAAGGCAGTTGGAGTCTCCACAGTCATCTCCAGCTTTTTCAGAGGTCCCTTCAGCTTCTGGAAGGTCCTCGGATACCTTACGTTTCTTCTCATGCAACCTAAAGACAGAAGCAGCAGCATAAAAACCAGGGAGAGTGTGTGGTAGAACTTTATTCCCTTTGAATCCTGCTTCACCCCTGCTAACAGGAATAATACAGTCTGCCAAGCCTGAAGGAAGGACGGTAAAGGTGGCACAAACCCCCAGACAGGTCTGCAAACCCTTGCCACAATCTCTTGGCTGGAAGTAGGGCATTTGCTTGTGTGACAAAATGAGAAGGGAAAAAGGCAGGCCAAAACCAAGCAGGGAATGCCAAAGGCAGAATAAACTTCTCAGCAGTCCCGCATGAGGTTTGACTTCAACGCCCAGAATTCCAGCCTTGATCTGTACAGACACACATTCCCAACCTGCCATACAGCCTCCACACACCCCATTACTGACCCAAACACCTCCATTCAAATGTGAAGGACTTCAGCCAAACCAGCACAGGTCAGGAACAAACCTTCCTGCCAGCACCTCTTACTGGAATTAGATTCAGTCCCTGGTCCCAGAGAAGATGGAGCAATTCTTAAACCAGCAGTTTTATCTCCCAATTCCTAAAATTTCATAACTCCTGCGGCACTGATTTACTTATTAAGAGGAAAGGACTTGCAAACCAGTCTTGTCCTCCCTGTTTCTTAAAGGAGGATGCCACCTACTGGAAGTTGTCATAATTATTAGCAAAATTACTAATTACATCAGCTTTTGCTTGCATTTTGGAAACGTCTAGAGGCCATGTGCAAGGACCAGGACACAACTATGCTCTCTGCTGTACAGTCATAGCATGCAAGCTGCATTGAGGGGGGGGATAAGTGCAAGATGCACACTGTGGTGTCTGCGTTCCCTCTAGAAAAAGAGCAAGAGGAAATATCTGCTACGTGTTTCTTCTGCACTGACCTCTCTACCCTTCTGATTTGCCATCTCACCACTTCAGATGGGAGGCTCAGGGGCAGTTTGCCACCCTTAGCCCTGCATGAAGTACAGGTGTGACAAAAGGGAACACTACAAAGAGCTCAGGAAAAGTGCTGCACGGCTTGGGGACAGCCAAGAGCAGTTGTGCCAGACAGGTCACCCACAGCACAAGGGCCTCAGGATGCTGTAGCAAAGTAGCTGTGTCTGAGCCAGCGGGCCTTGGGAGAGGACAGAAGGCAGCTTTGGGCCACATCCTTACCGGGGGCTGGAACTCCTCCTCCTTTTGCAATGGTGTTTCCCAGAGCTCTTGCAGTGACTTTCCAAGTTCAGTTGCCTCTCATAGGGAGACAGGACAGTGCTGGAGGGAGACACCAACACAGAGGCTGAGAGCAGGATGAGGTAGTGGCACCACCCTTCTGCTCAGTCCCCAGAATACAGCAAAAAAACCATTTTCTTCTAGGCACAGAAAATCCACAAGCAGGACCAGGATGGTCCTCATTCATGCCCCTTTTCATGTTCCCAATCACCGCCTCAAGAGGGAGGAGCAAGGAAGGGTAGACAGCCACTTTTAGCCTTTAATCCTCCCAAGAGATGGAACGCAGGGTCAAAGTCCTCTTCTCTGCCATTCCACTGGGGCCATGCAGTGGGCACAGAGCTGCTCAGGGTCTTCAGAAAGGAGAAAGCAGCGTGGAAAGGAAAAGTTCGGTTACCTGGGGTCGAATCTCAGTACAACATAACCCAGTTGCTTCAAGTGGCTGAATACCTTAGAGCAAAGGAAAGCAAGAGGGTTAAATGACTACCCTAAAACCAAACAATTTACTTCAGTTCCGCTACAATTGAGTGAACATAGTGTGGCATTGGCAGAGGAGAAAATGCCAGGGTTAGGACCCAAAGCAAAGGTAGGGAAACAGGAACTGATCATCTGGAAGAAAGTGAGTGGGAAAAACTGAGAATAACTCCCCTTCCCTCCCTAACTGTCCTACTCTGCTCTCAGCCACAAAGAAAGGCTGCGTGGCAGAGGCTGCGTGGCAGAGGCTGCGTTCTCTGCCTTCATCCTCCCTGCAGTAGCTGGAGGTCCCAACACACCTGGTAATGTGGCAGGCTCATTGCCTCCTGGGACAGCAGGATCTCGTAGGCTTCCTGGATTGACAAGGGCAGATCCCTGTAAAAGAGCTGAACAGAGCCCTGCAGGGCAAAAACTTGGTGTTGAGAGAATCACAGGGAACAAATCTATACAAGCTCACACCGGTCTCTTCCCACTGGTCCTGACAGCTGGTCTCAGCACCCTTCTTGACATGATATTAATGTCTCCCCAAGTGCTGTCTGGATTACTCACAGTCCCTCTCCCATGCCCACTTCCCCTGTGCCCTGGTTTTAGCAGCCAGGTAAGAAGTTCCGACCCACAGCTGTCAGCTCCTGCTCCATCTGTTTGGAGGATGCAGCTGGGAGCACAATGCTCAACTGTTAAAATAATCATTGCTTTGGGATATAATTTTCTTTAACTTTGATGATCTCAGTGATTCAGGATACAGCAAAACTACAAAAACATTTAAGTACAGCACAACTGAGAGCTGGAGCAGAGAATGATCAACTAGTGGCTCCTCAGAAGCATTTACTACAGCCTCAGCGATCCCATAGGTAGATTCCCCAGGCAACAGCAACTAACCTCCAGGAGGCAGTTTCTTTTTTTCCTCCTTTTCTTTTTTTTAGCATGTGTTTACTCCTAAGCAAAGAAAACAAAACACTATGAACCACACCCCTCCCCTGGGATGGGCTGAAGGCATCTAACTGGTCTTTTCTGCTTTTGGGGAGAGATTTTGCACTCAGCAACTGACTAAACAATTTTAGTTTCATCAATTTATTTACGATCAAAATGCCAGAGATAAAAAAGCCTTAGCTTTGCAGTTAGGATTTAAGGGATGGCATCAGATGCCCATAATCTAATTACGTTTTGCTATGGGAAAAAAGTTCCCTTTTAGATCAGTGCACCTATTCTACTGATAACAGGTTTCAGTGGAGAGACAAAAACCCCCCTCTCTACAGCAAAGAAATCCAGCTGAGCCCTAACCAGCATTTCTGCAAGCAGAGAAGCACTGAAAGCAACCTGGTCTCAGCCCCCATCTGCCACATTTAGATTTTTTTCTGCCATATATACTGGGAAGAGATGCCAAGTAGCAACCCCAAAGATCTCTGCTTAAGTGTAAAGCACATACAGCACTGGCTGCAACATAACTGCCTCTCACGCCAACACCCTTCACATGGAAAGATCTGATTTAGTGCCTAAATGTGGCCCTACCAAGCTGGACAGAGTTTCACTAATTCCTATCAGCTTCTTAGAGAAGCACAGAAAAACTGTGCTAATGAACTTATGAAGTCTGCCATTGCAAAATATGTAAGATACACTGGGGATAAAGGAGGAAGTCAACTTATGACAGAAAAGGCACTGACCAGCCTCAGATGTCCTAATTAACTGTATACCAGTTCTGAGGAAAAGGATTTCTCAGTGTCAAACCTTTTATTCCAATTAACTCCTGCAAGGAAGAGAAGATAATGGTTTGATGTCATTTCCAGAAATTCCCAGAACAGTGATTTTTTCCTGGACTGTGGAAGTTCAAGTTTCCATGCACAGATTTTGGTAAAGAAGTAACTGATATATAAATGTGTGTTTCATCACCCCCAAAGCAAGAAAGTAGAGTTCTCAACAGAAAACTTTGTAACATGCTCCTCATGCTTCTTTCACTCTGGTAAGAGAGCTAACTTATTACTGCTCTGCTAACAGAAATTCGGATCAGCTGAAACAGAAATTCGGATCATATATCAAACATGACAATAAGACTGGGAGAGGAGTGGGTTAAACACGATACCAGCTGAATAAACTGGCCACTGATCCAACTAACACACGCTGTCAATGACACAGAGGCTGCTTTAGAATACAACATATGAACCCATGGCCTGGAGATAAAGAGCTCCATCAGCAACAGACTAAAAGAGACAATCCCTCAAGAACCAGGTGTTTATCAGTGGCTCAAACTGCAGTAGTGCCCAACACAAGTCAAGTGATTTCAGACTTCAGTCTAAAGCTGCTATAGCTCCCCCAGTCATTCAGGAAGGACCCCATGACCCCATCCACGCAGAGGTATCCTACTTACACACTCCAGCAGGTATAGAGCTTCCTCAGGCAGCAGGCACTGTTTGCCACGCTCTGTGAACCCCATGGTGTGCCAGAACTTTCCCTGGAACAGAAGCACAAATCCCTGATGGGCTCTGACTGTTCCCTGCTGACAACCAGGCTCTCTCCCATTTGAAGAAGCAAATTAAGGCACCCTCAAAGGCCAGCAGGAGATGATGGCACTGAGTACACTCTGTAGCAGACTCACCGCAGGGGACTGTAGCTCCACGATGCCCTGTCCTGGCTTCCACTCAGCTTTCACCAGACTGCCCCTGAGAAAGTTAAAGATTAGTTTGTTATTACTAACATGTCCTACAATCTACTCCTATTGTAGCAACACAACAAGCTCAGGAAGGTGTCAAAAGGCAGCAAACTTCCAGGTGGCATTTTCACAGGGTAATGCCTTAGAAAGACACCATCCTCTGGATCTAGCAGTACCAGCTGAAGATTCTATCATCACCAACTAGTTAAAAGTGTCTTCAGTCAGCACCGCTGACGTCTGTCCACAAGCTACAGCAGCCTGCTGGAGATACATGGCCTAAGCCATGATATATCATACAGTTGTTCAGATGCTGCCAAGACACTCTCAAATCGCTGTATCCCACCCACAGGGACTCACAGGAAAAAAATGAATAGCTGAGAAGTAGAGGGTGACTTTACAAGAATGCAAACATGCATGTTTAGCAGCTGGCTTAAGGAAACAAATGGTAAGAACTGCAGGGTTCACCATGGACTTGCTCTACATCTTAGTTACTACCACAATTTCCCCATCTGAAAGGAAACCTAAATCTACCCAGTCACCCTCCCATCCAGCAGTCTCCACTGCTGCCCCAGACACGCGTTTATGGATGTACTTGAACAAACCTGACTGTGACAACAGTGGAAGATAACGGTCCACCCTGTCTGACCTGGAGGTGGCCATCTGCTCTCCAAAGTCCCCAGTGACGTGATTTTATGTGAATAGTTTCTGCTGCTACTGATGAGTGCAGACAGAAAAACTGTTACCAGAAAACAGCAGGCCAAACAGAGAAAGTGTGTCCTGAGAGGTAGCATGTGAAAGTCTCCCAAGAAATTATAAGCTCCAGAGACTCGTAGCACTGTTGAAATCACCAAAACTGATAAAACAGGGACACCGAGAGCTGGCCAAGACTGCACAAGGCCACACATGAGCATCAACAAGGTGCTGCATCGCTCAGACCATGCCCAAGAACACAGTGGCTGCCATTTGCAAAGATTACAGGATTATGCACACACCTGAGAAAACTCCGGGCCCTTTGAGGGACTTGCGGAACACCCACATGGAAGCCACGGGTGTGCCAGCATGACCCTCTGCTCCCGAGGGAACACCCAGGGTGTG
>NW_009627163.1:0-32212 GCF_000690535.1 Cariama cristata | reverse complement strand
CTTCTTTTTAAGACTTTCTCTTCCTATATTGAAAAGCCCATAATGCCTGGGGTGTTTTCTCTATGAAGTGGTCAAGCTTGCTTTTCATTTTCCTTGCATGTTCTACAAATAGAGAAGTTCCTTACAGAGCTCAATTTTTGTAAGTAGTGTCTATAACCCTTTCTTTCACATCCTTTCCAGTTCTTCAACTTCCTGCCTTAAATGTGAATATCAGAGCTGGATGCAGTTTTCTAACCTCAGTTTTGCTAATGTCATACGCAGAGATGAGATGTCCTCTCCTTCAGTAGTGAATGTATCCAAGGACTACTTTGGTTTTTCCTGAGCTAAAATGTGCTTACTCTGGATTTATCATATTTGCAACTTAAGATACTGCAAAATTGTTTATTTTAAATTGCTCAACTGTATTGTCAAACTTTTTTTTTTTAATATGGCATAGTATGAAGAAGCACTGACAGCAGAGTTTGATATTGTTTCAAAATATAGTATAATGCATATGCAGCATAGGTGGCTAATAAAGAAAGTGTTTGTGGAAGGAGATGTGCTTTGGGAGTAAAGGAGATTATATGAAGAAAATCAAGTGCAGTGCACAGTGGTAACTTTTGTCTACCTAAATGTACAAGAAGTGAACGTTTAGCTTCAGAGAAATGCTTGGGAAATATAACCTTGGTTGTTTCATGTGTTTTATGTGCAGAAGACTTGAATGCTTTACTAAGCTTTCCATTTATGGCTAGTGGAGAAGTCTCATTTGTTCCTCTTATAGTTTTAAAACCTGTTGCTTCAAAATTAAAATTATTTCTCTTGTTAGCTTTTTGTGGTTTTCATTCCCCTTCTCTTCAGACTGAGGGCTGGATTGGTTTCCCTCTCCAAATATCAGGCTAGAGCCATATGTGTCTGTCCAGCTCTCTATTTTAAGCCTCCTGCTTCCGCCCCAGTGTTAAGTAATGTGCTCAGTAGTTCCCATGGCATGACTGTAAGCGTTCTTGTAAAGAGCCAAAGAAAATGTAATGCTGGGGTTCTTCTTAAGTGTGAGAGAATATAAATGCTGTGTTTTGTGCTGAGGTGTTAAGAATAATCTTGTCAGTGTGGTGAACTGATAAAATAGCTATTCTTCCTAATCCCACAGAGGAATTAAAGCCAGATCTAAGAATCCTTATTCACCTGAAGTCATCAGTCATTAAGACTCACTGTACAATTGTAAACTCATTTAAAAAAAAAAAAAGTTTTTCCTCTACAGGCATGATAAGCAGTTGTGGTAATCTTCAATGCTTGTTCATGAATTTCCTCTCCCTTTGAGGAAATTCGTGTTAAAAGTCTGTTGAAGTGTTTTGTGAATTAAAAGCCTTGGCTCCTGGGACCATCGTCAACCCAGTAAGCTGCAGCCCTCTCCAAAGCATGCAACTCTTTGGATTGGTGCAGTTCATAGGGTGCGGTGACTGGAGTTTGGAAACAGCCGAGTGGTGAAGAACCCGGGTCTGTCGGGGTCTCTCAGCTCACTGATACGACAAAAAAACCACTTCCCACAAAAGGAGCAATTCCAATGGTAGCGGATACGAAGAGGGCGAGAGGGAAGAAAGGAGCATTGGCCAATACCATTTTGCTCAGAGTTACGTCTAATCTGTATGAGAGTGCTTTGGTAGCTATAACTTCAATCTAGATTAGTTTTAATGATGCAAACGTCTCTACTGCGCAGGACATAAGAGAGGTAGTATTAAAACAAAACCAACCTACTAGCCAGTTTCATTCTCCATAGCTAGAGTGTCTGAAAGTTGCATCTGTGCTTTCTAACATGCTGCTAACTTCCATTTGTTTCTCTGAGGTGTCACACATGGAGTCTTTTGTTTCTTTGTATTTCACCTCTGCCTTCTGTAATGTCTGGAAGGATATCATCTTTGCCTGCCTTTCTATTGTCTTTATAATTAACAAGCATCCTTCTTCAATTTCCAAATGAGAGTTACTACATCTGCTCAGAATCCCACTGTGCTGTGTGAAATGGGAAGAGGAAACCAAAGGGCCCTTTCTGCTCCACAGGATCCATTTTCCACGTTTGGGATCAGAAACAAAAGATGAGTACAGGCAGATGGGATTATGTAGAAACAATCAAACACTGCCTTGTACTTGCTGAGAAGGTGTTAATAGTAAATCATTTCTGAAAATACTATTATTGTAAATTTTGTGTAATCTCAATATCACAACCAATAAGCATCCATAAAATGCTTGCATTCTCTATTGTTTTGTTGGGTTTTTTTAAGGTAGTTCTGCCATCCAAAATAAATTTGGCTTGCTTATGGCTTTTTTAAAGCTAATGTTGATTTGTGAATGATACAGCTACTGCTTGTTCTCGTGTGAGTTTAGTACCTCAGCACAGAAGTTCTGGTTCAGTTTGGTTTGATGAAGGAAAAATAAAATATGACTTGAACCTGTTTTGCATTGGTTTGTTTGTTGGATTTATTTTTTTCCAGTTCCCTGGAGGATTAGGAACTGAAGTTTTAAAAATAACATAGTTAAGAGTTCAGCTTGTCATTCAACCATGTATCTGCAGGATATTGCTTTGGCCAGGACATCTGCAGGGGGTCACTTTGGCCTGATATTGCAAAAAGAATTGGCAGTACTCTTGGTTTTCCTCCTTTTCCTGTTGTGACTTTCTGATTTCCTCCCAAACATAGGTTATCCAACTTTTTATGCCAGGCTCATGATGTAGATTCTTAGAAGACCTATTTGGACTATCGCACAGTAGAAATAAAACAGCAGAACATTGCCCTGCCTTCTTGGACAAAGCAGACTGAGAGTTGCCAACAGGGAGAATGAGTGAGTCAATAAATTGTGGAGGAACAGCATAAATGGTATTTAGATGCTCTGAAGGTGAGAAGGGACTGCTGTCATAATCCAGTTTGACCTCTGTGTAACTGAAGTGATGAAACTCATTCCATGTGTGTTGCTGTGTTGCATGAAGTTCATAAACTCAACTATGATAGCGTTACCTTTCCAAAAAAGGAAAGCTTTGGGCTACCAAGGTTATTTAAATAACCTCTGTGTTCAGTAACATGCAAACAACTAAATTTTATAGTGAAGGATTACTGGAAAGGATTTTTTTCACACAAAGGCACATGGTTGAATCTGGTTCTATTTTGACTTGACATGTGGAACTGAGCGCTTTTCATGAAGTTGGCCAATTCTGTTCGTGGCAACTTCTGCTTTTGCCTGGCAGCGCTGAGGCCTGCTCTATTTGTCTCCTCAGGATTCCAGTGAACTCCGGTAACAAATGGTAAGTGCTTCTACATCAAGGAGACATTTTTGAATGTTGCGTGTTGGTACAAAAATGAGCCATTTTTGCTTGTTTGGAGGAGGAGAGAGACAATTAATCCCCTCCCCCCATTCTCACAGACATTATAAACCTATTCTTGTGAATAAGATATTTTACATTGCTTAGGACTGTAAGAAAAGTTAAGCTAATTTTTAATTTTTCAGTTTTATATAAATATTCAGGTTAAATTAATTGGATCGCCAAGACGAATGACTCAGTCTGTCCCAGGCTGGGTTATATAGGCTCTTGAAATAAGTTACAAATGCTGGAAGATAAGCAGCGGAGCTAAGGTCTTGTCTTGGGTATTTCTGTAACACCAAGAATTCATATCATTTTAGTTGCAGTAGAAGTATTTATATTTAACCTGACATATGCACAACAGACTTGGAGGATTCTTTTTTAACTTCTGCAGCTCTGACTTGTAGAGGTAATTTAAGGCTATAAGAGTACTGCTTCTTAAACTTTTATTTTGGGAACCTCTTAATCTATTTGTAACAGAGAACCAAGGTCAAACAGTCCCTGCAAGCTTTATCCTTATTTCCTGCAAATCTCATTACTGCTCTGGAGCACAAGCAGACAGTTATGTGTTAGTCCTGGACATCCTGGTAGGATTCGGAAGGGTGCTAATTATTGTGATAGGGACACAGTGAAAAGTAGTTTAAGGAATCTCTCTCTGCCAGATGCTGAGCCAGAACAGGTTTCAAGCTCAGGGACAGCATGCCACAGTCAGTGCAGCGTTAGTAACAAAAAGCCCTTTCAACAAGGAAAAAGAAGTCCCTTTGTCTGGTCACCTGTGTTGTACAGTAGCAGTAAAACACCCGGCGGTTGGTGAAGCTGGCTTTTCCTTTTTGCTGCTCAATTCCGGGATCATCAGCTTCTCTTCCTCTTGGAAGAGCCATGGCACTGTGCTGCTGTTCGGGGTCAGGACTTCGATGAGGAAAGGGCACTCAGGGGGGCAAATTCCACATGGGGTGCTGCCTGCATTGCCCTCGGCTACACTTTTGGGCACTCCTAAACTTAGCAAGGCATCCAAAATCCATAGGCAGGCACCAGGAACAAGAGACTAGGCAAAGCAGGCGCAGGTGGGGAAGCAATGGGCAAAGGAAAGCTGAGAGGAAAGCAAGGAAAGTCTAGGATCAGTTTACAAAAGAGCTTGGAAACGTGGAGTTTCATATTGGGAAACTTCATTCTCATCTAGACATTTTTCTGGAATTTAATTATAGAATATAATAATAATTTATAATACAACATTTCATTTGTTGCCTTCCAGAAGATGTGATGAAAAGCAACGTAGTGTGTGATCATCTACATGTTAACATTATCACTTGTGTTTGACAATTTGAGGAATAAAGGAAGCAATCTGGCTATGTGTTTTTTCAGTGGGAGAATACATTGTCTGGGGACATTCCTATAAACCAGCCTAGATCAATAGATACACAGTATAATTAGCCTACATTTGATTTATTATTTTTTTTCTTTTTAATTAGTAAATGGCAGATTGTGGGCAGTTACTGACTCAGGTCTGTTCTGGGTCATCAACAGCTCAGTATTTTGCCAGATTGAGAGGGAAAAATAATTAATATGTTAATTAAATGTGGATCATGCAAATCTAGAAATTTCAAATAATTTGTAAGATAAGATATGGAAAGAACATAAAGCTCATTTATTTTGATGGTAGCTGAGTAAAAATAATTTGCTGCACAGTATCTTGAGAAAAAGAGCTTTGTGATGTGGGGAAGGGTTAGGCTTGTATAGACTCTTTTATAAACAAGGATATCTTGACTTTAGGGAGAGATTCTGGGCAGAGCAGCCAATTATAAAAAAATTCAGAAAATAGGTCACACAGTGAAACGTTTGCAGCAAGGGAGAGCTGCAGGACTTTTGCTGCGGGGACGTTTCCAGAAGGCTTAGGGACTGGGCATCCCTAGCAAATAAGGACAGAATAGACAAGACGCATAGGTCAAAGGTTACCAAGCACTTAGGCACCTGAGCATGTTACAAAATCATTTTCACTAGTGAGACCAGACACAGACAGCCACAAAGGTGGCTCGAGCATGATGCCAGATCTTCTGACTTGCCCATGTGGTTCTGGCCATCCCGGCACAGCCCTCAGGACCTGGTGCGGGTCCCTTGGGCAGAGCGCAGGTGTGGGTGCTGCTGGCTGTGCTCCGGGGCGGCCCTGCCTGGAGCCCTGGCTCCCCCCCGGGGGTAACGCTGCCCTCGGAAGATCGATGTTAGGACTGTGCTACCCCCTGGGCTACTGCAACGCTCTGGTGTTCCTTGTAAATGATCTGTGGGTAAGTCCTGCACAGATACGGGGTCCTGCAGGAATCTTCCTGGAGGATGGGAAATGCAGCTTTCCTAATTTGAGGAGCTAATTTTATATATGTACATGTATCTATTAAAGTATAGATACATAGTAAGATTCTATATGTTAAATTATAATTACATATTAATTATGTGTAATAATTTAATATCCACAGTAACTAGAATTAATGTGAAATAATTACGTATAAAAATATCTTGGATGCAGATTCTTTTAATGTAACTTCTTTCTGTTGTGAACCGGCAGCTACTATCCTGGAAAAACCCTGCTACTTGGTTATTGGCATTTGCATAAAATCATTAATCACTCCTCCTGCTTGTTTTGCAGCAGTGCTGGGCTGAACATTGCAGCGCTGTGTACCAGGGCACATGGGAGCTGCTCCTGCTCCAGGAGGAATGGCAGGAGGCAGCCCCGTAGAGATGAATAGCTCCTTTTTCCTTTCTGCCCAGTAGTACAATCTAACAAAAACTTGAACAAAATTTTAATTTATGCCAAGGCTTCCCAGCTGCTTGCCGCTTCAGTAATTCAAGGCGTGACGCATCCAAGTTGCCTGGCTGTTAACTTTTTATTTGCCAGCTCTCAAAAAGCTGGGTGGGTGTCTGGTTGCGTTCTCACTGAGATCCTGACATTTACTTTGCTCTACAAATTAAAAATAGCAGCTGCTCTTGATTTCAGCATATCGGATGATTGCAGCAGAGCAGAGAGCGTGTGGGCTGCTGTCCTTCCCCCTGAGGACACTCACTGGTGGTAACTTGAAGTACTTGCATGTCTCAGGAGCACAAAAAAGGAAAAAAAGATTGATTTGTGGATGTATGAGAGGAAGAGGAGGAAGGGTAGGAAAGGGAAGAAGGCTTGCTCTGATATTTGAGATGTGATTCGTTTTTCACTTACATTAAAGTAGCATTTTTAAAAAGGTTTATTCAGCCAGTTAATGTTACTTTACCTGCATTCCAGCTCACAAATAAGCACAATGCTAACACAAAATATGCAGAGAGAGGTTTTTGTGTTGGCTTCAAGGTCAGGGTGTGACTCCGTTTGGTTTTAGTGCACTTTTTCATGGGATTACTTGGGCCTTAGCTCTCAGAGCTTTCCCTCCAAGCAATTGAAAGGTAAATGGTTAAAGGAAGGTACATAGTGGCAGTGACTTTTCTGTCTGTAGAGGAGTTTTAGCTATCATTCTTCAATGGGAACAAAGCAAATAAGGATCATAGACAAAAAGCTAGATTCTTAAAGGTTGAATGTGATGCTCCTTAGTACCACAAAAACTCCTGTAGATGTTTGGCAGTTTGGACAGGACAAATGTAGACCAAATAGCTCCTGGAGTGGGAAGTCTGTTCAGGAAAATTAGAGTGGAATACTAAACTGCTCTTGTAATTTCATGAGAGCAATTGAAGTGGTTATAAATGTACTGTGTAACTTGGACATCTTCGTAAACTTATTTGTGGCGCTGGGAGGTTTTATTAAAATTATTTCAGACAAATGGATTTTGTTCTTTCCGATTCCTTCACCATCATGTGAACCATGGGCCTATGCAGTGTGCGTCTGGGAACCTTGGCAGAAACCAGCTAAGTTAGAGAAACCTGAATGGTGGGTTTCCAGAATCAGTGAAGGAAAGAAACACACAGAAAGGTGCTTGTGTCACCAGTTATTTCTTTCAGTAAATAATGTTAGTAACATAGTTCTTGTCAGCAAAGCACTAGTGAACCATCAAGGATTGCTTCCCAGGGCTGGAGCCATCAAGTCCAGCTTAAATGTTTCAGTCAAAACATCTAAACCCAAAATATGAATTCCTTAAACATCTGTGTAATTCTTGTCCCTTGCTGGGCCATCTGAACTCTTATGAACTCAAATAATCTTTCTCTTCCCTTAAGTATACCCAGAACTACTTTTTCATAGAATCAAGATGCTTGTTACTCAGCCTGCACCTTGGTAATGAAAATGCTTACCCCGTCCGACGGGCTGTGGAGTAACAGTTGTAGCGGGCTCCATCGTTCTCAAGTTTGGCTTTAACAGTTTAGTGCAGTGACCACCAGTGTAGGACTTGCACGGCTAATTTCAACCCCTGTCTTGCAGATAAATGAAGCAGGAAGAGATGTTGCCTGAGGGATCTGTCATTCACTTCCTTTTGGAATTATTCTATGAAAAGTGGGATTTCCTTGGCTCAGAGAAAAACTTGGCTCAGAGGAAAAACTCTTAACCTAATGGCTAGGTGGCACCCTAGGAGAAGTGGTATCTGGCCTCCAGCACCCCTGCACAGCTGACACTCAGAAGTTTGTGTTTCCAGTTTGTGACTGGGCCCAGTCTAAAGGCTACGGGTTGTTTTGGGGTTGGTTGTTTGTTTTTTGGGTTTGTTTGTTTGTTTGTTTTAACCTGCCTGGGTATGTGTGGGCTGGGAGGTGTGCAGCCCCCCCCACGCAGGAAGGCAGTGGTGCTTACATTGAACTGTTTAAATACTAGTAAGGCTTTTGCAGTTTAAGCTAGCAGTTAAAAACTACCCAGATGATCCTTCCTTGGGAAGGAAGAATGAATTGCCAAAGAAACATCAGAGAGAAAGACGACAGTTTGGTAGGTGTGAATGAGGTGTCTGTGCGGAGGGCTCGGCTGAAAGAGAAGGGCTGTGTGACCACAACGCAGACACCCTTGCTGCGTGCTTTGATGTACTTCAGCTTGGGATCCATAGGCTCAACCTGCCTTTATATACTCAGCTGCACAGGACATTCGCTTCAATTCTGTGGCAAGATCATGTCGAGAGATTCCTGAATTTGGGTTTCTTCTCTCCAAGATTATTACAGCTCCGCAATGTTGGGCCTGAAAACTGATCAGGAAGTCCTTGGGGAACTTGTGAAAATGAAAGTTCCAGCTGTGGCAGAGCTGATGGAAAGACACGGCGTCATGTGGACCCTAGTGGTGTCACGCTGGTTTATATGCTTGTTCATCGACATTCTTCCAGTAGAGGTAATTAGTGCCATAAAGTTCTCTTAATATACGCTCATAATCGTTATTTCATTTTCTCTTATTGCTCTAGTAATTTCTCTTTCTGCTTTAGTAATAATTTCTCTTACTGCTTTAGTAATAATTACCCACTGGAAATCAAGAAGCGGTAATCTGAATTCTCTCCTTTCCTGCAGACTGTGCTCCGAATATGGGATTGTTTATTCTATGAAGGGTCAAAGATCATCTTCCGCGTGGCCTTAACATTAATTAAGCAACACCAAGCTTTTATTTTGGAAGCCACGAATTTCCCTGACATTTGTGATAAATTTAAGCAGATCACCAAAGGAACATTTGTAACAGAGTGTCACAGCTTCATGCAGGTAAATTCTCTGCAGCTTTTAGTTGTTACAAATTAAAAACAATGCTGACTTAAAAATGTTTTTGCTCAGTCAAAAAGATGGATACAGTTAGGAGAAATGTGTCTGTGGGAATTGCCAAAAAGATGAAGAATGCTTTTACATAAGAAACTCAAACCTTTCTAAGAATTTTTAAAAAGAATTATTATCTAAATCCATATATAGCAGTCCATTCACATTATCCGTCATACAGGGGGGGAAAAAAAAAATCTTTTTGTTCTTTTTACCAGTTAAGGCAAGAAGTCTGACAAGAAAATAACTTTATTGTTGCCTTTCAGTGAACTATGGATTGTGTTCTTGTGCTTTTTTCAGATGAATTGTTAGAGTATTCTAGAATAGACACAAAGTGAATTTTAAGCTTGCATGGATAAAACTTCACAGTGCCAGAATATAAAACATTCTGTTTAGAACAAAAAGGTAGCACTAAGTTCTTATTTCCATACAAAAAAAACTATGTAGTTGAGTGCTCAAGTCTTATGACAATCTGCAAACTAAGAATTATTCTTGTAAATTATTAACAGATTGGATGCCAAATCTGTATAGAACATTAGATTCGGAGCTTAACTCAGAAGATGGAAACGTAAAAGATGTTAGCTACAAAAAAGTAACAGGAACACACCTGTCATAAATCCCTTGGCCAACTCCACTACCGTTGTTTGTCAAGCGTGCATAAAACTGCGTCCCCGCAGGTGACTTTTACCCCCAAAAGATGTTCACGCCCATGCCAGAGCTCTGGGCACAGGTCTGTCACAGCAGGGTGTCATTCATGTTACGTTTCATTTTTGCTCATCTAGAAGAAAAATAAGCTTAACTTAGTAGTGTTTGTGAGCCTTTAATTAAAGGAGCAAAAGAAAAATAAATCACAGGTACAGCTTTAATGTAGAAGGGAGGTGTGTGAGGGGTTTTCCCATTCCATAAAGGGTTTAGAATAAGAGTTTTGTTAAATGTTAACTGCCATGAGAATACGGATTCAGAGGCTGATACCCACACTTGTCCTTGAAGGACTCCCTTTTTTTCCCCCCCCCCCCCTTTAATTCCATCACATTTTACAGCAGCTGTTTTTAGAAAATCAACTACTTTTTGCTTGCAGTTACCCTGCATAAAACAGTTTATTTTAACAGCACTTGTTACTGTTGTGAGGGGGGCTTTGAAGGCAATTAAATAAACAGTTTAGTTCAGGCTCTTACGTAACTTTGAAACACATACTTTTGGGTTTGCTTGGGGGGTTTTTCAGCAGTACAGATACTAGTACCAGTAGAGGTGATGACAGTTCAGTATTTTATGCCTCCTGAACCAAAACCTTAAGTTTTTAGCTTAATGCGATGCAGGCTTCTTTACCAGAATGCTGTTGAGAACTGGCTCATCATCTCATCTCCAGAGGTGTCTGTTACAACTACAGAGAACTGAGGAGCCCATGCATTGTAACTGTAGATCAAAGTACATAAACTTGCAGCTTGCTTCATAGTTTCGTTCAGTCAGAAGTTTTAGATGAAGCAGTGGAAACAAATACATTGTTCTTGAGCAACAAGTCAAAGCAAAAAAAAAAAATATTACAGATACGCGTGATGGCATTTGAAATGCCTCAAATTCTTACAGCCATAGACATTACTACCCTGGAAAGCGTGGTAGAGGAGAGCAGCAAAGGTAGTATAGCGAGTGCCTATTGCCGTAGGAACATACTGGTTTATGCATGTATGTGTTCCAGAGCCAGAACAACCTATGCTAGCACCACATGAGAAATGCGCTGATACTTTGCAGCATTAACCAGGACGGTTTAGTATGTTCTAAACATGCCTGCCATCCACCAAGACAAATGTCTTCTAAAATCATTTTAGCTGGACACTTACATTCAACCTAGCTTTTCCATCCACCAAGACAAATGTCTTCTAAAATAATTTTAGCTGGACACTTACATTCAAACTAGCTTTTCTGTAACTTAGGGCACTTGTTAGGAGCTGCAGGTTTGCCATCTCCTTACAGCAGAGCAGATGAAGATGCTACCCTGTTACAGGGAGGCCAAACAGCAGGAAGCATTTTCACAGTGTGGATATCAAAGCAGGGATTTCACACTCCAAAGAATTCTGTGAGAATTCCAGCATGTTGTCCAAAACCAGCATTTCAACTATGACTTTTCTCCTTTTGCCCCCAGAAAATATTCACAGACCCTGGAAGCTTGTCCATGGCAACAATCAACAAACTCCGAGAGACTTGCAGAGAGAAGATGCTTTCTCAGGGATAACTCAGCAGATTTCACCAGGTGGTCAGATACTACAGCAGCCAATACATTCCTCTATTTGCACTGACTAAAGCACACTTCAAGCTTTCCATGAGTTAACTGACACTTGACCAATTTTTCCTGCCTTTCAAGTAAGTGTTGTTAACACTTCGTACTGTATGTCAGACTTGATAACTGGAACTGTAGTGGTGGTTGTTGTTGATTTTTTTTTTTTAAAGGATTAAAGTGTTTTCAGAGTAGAATGCAATCAGTGTCAGGATGCTCCTTTTAAACAAGTCACCGTCCTTGTCTTTTCAGGGCATTTTGTAATGTTAAAAGAAAACAGGTGTATAAAATTCCATATCCTTCCTATTGTATTAACTGTGACACTGCTATCATTTGTACAAAATAAATTAATTTGTCAGAACTGTTCCTTCATGTGAAGAGAGTAAAGTATCTGATCTCTCTCCTGACTGCCATCAGTTGGCTAGAATACAAGCATCTTCCTTTTTCCTCACAGCTATCACTTAAGGAACGGAAGAAATATGGCAAAGTGCAGGGCAAGACAGCAACAAGGAGGGTGATCTTTCTCTTCACTAGAAGTTACTCTGTGCAGTCTGTAACAGCACTTCAGGTAAAGGCAGAAGGGAACCTATACACATCCAGGCTACAGAAAGGAGCAGCAAAGATTCCTCAATAACCACTCTTTGTATTTTATATGCTTATTCAGGGTTTTCTAGCTCTAGATCGTTGGTAACAAGTAATTACTCAAGTCTGGAAGTGGCCTTTCTCACTTGGTTGTAAGGGATGCTGAAAGCAGATGCCGTACTTCTGCTTTGTGTTGGTGCACCGAGGTTGCACTACAGGTGCTCTACCCTCATCTACCTGTGTCTCTCAAATCTTGGGAGAAACACTTGTAAAGGCAGGGTGAGACAGGGGGCAGTGCCAAAGCTGTGCCTTCCTGCAAGTCTCTGTATCCTACCCCTGGGCAGAAACAAGCCCTGCTGGGGCTGGGAGCCGCTGAATTTCTTGTCCTTACAGAGCCCTCTCGTGGGCAAATCCTCTCCCACCCCTTCCTGCTGGGAAGGGGGGGGAAACAGCAGGAGCTAGAGCTGCAGTTCTGGGTGCCCCATCCCTGGAAGTGCTCAAGGCCAGGTTGGTCTGGTGGGAGGTGTCCCTGCCATGGCAGGGGGTTGGAACTGACTGGTCGTTAAGGTCCTTTATGGTACCAGACAGACACCTCTTCCATTACAGTACAAGGACAGTAGCAGTACCATACTTCCAGTACAGCTGCAGGTATTAGGAAATATGAGTTTATTCACCACTGGCAAAAATCCATAGTTTCCAGGTACCTTCAAGGCAGCAGGGCAGATGGTCTGAAGTATACCAGCCTTAGTGCCACATGTTCGGTTCTCCTCATCCAACAAATAGCGTTCTGTGCAGCTGTTCAGTGGGCCTTGATTCCTGCCCTGAAGAGCTAGCACGGTTAACACCCAAACATTACTGCAGGAGGGAGTCAGGGAAGCTTTAAACACAAAGGTTCATCATTTCCAGCACTTTACAACACACCTAGACCTCAGCAAGTCTACTCTGTGGGAAGAATTCAACTTCAAAATAAAACATAAAATGTCATTTGCACAGTCCTTATACTGAATATCATAGCAGCGCTTTCAGAAAGCAATGCTTAGCAGGGCAGACCAATACACCGACACTTCTCAGCAAGCAGCAATTTAATGGAAGAGTTAACTTCTCCAGCTCTCAGGTCACTGATACACAGAAGCTTTACCTGTTTCCAAGCACAAAGTCGAAAACAAGAAACTGTGTATGCACCGTCAGAACAGTCAACCCTCACCTTCGTGCCACAGAGAAAAAATAAACAAAAAACAAACCCCAAACATTTGTTTAACATAACTCCACACTAAAGCTTGTTTAAAGCTTCCCCTGTAGAGCCAAACCACGACTCTAGCACTTACCAAATGGTCAAATGTTTTTTAAGAGTGATCAGCAATACTAAGATATACAGAAAAAAAGTGTCTTTATTAGCATTGTTACAGGCAATGCATACATAAGAACTGATCCTTAAAGTGTACAACCCCCCCAGCCAAGTTTAAAGCAAGAGAATCAGCAGATTGAGATCGATATTGTACACATGTGCGGTAACAGGATCTCTCTGGACCTTCCAACAGAATAGACTGAAATCACTTTACAAAAAAAAGTAAATAAAAATAACACCATTTTAAAAAAGTACCAGCTCCTAACAAGCTGGCATAGCATCAAAAATATCAAACAGGGGAGTTGTCCAATCATAAAGAGTTCCTGTAAGGTTTGAGTATTGCATCATTCACACCCTGCATGTGCCAGGCATCAAGTTTAAAGCTTAGTAAAAAACACACACCTAAGAGACGAGGTGGAGTTTAGGTCTTAAATTTCCATTTTGTCAGTTGTTACTAAACTTTTTTAAATGCATCATCAGTATAATTAACATAATCGCTGGATGGCAGCAGTACAAAGAAGGAACCTTTTCCCTTTGTTAAGAGTTCTGAAGTTGAGTCAGTGTGAATTAGCAACATCCCTCTCTGGAATCTTTAGCCAACATGACCTTACGCCAATTCCAAAAAAGCACCCTTAAAAACTTTTAGCTTGTTTCTAAGTGGGTAAATATTTAAACTAGTTAGCAAAATTAAACACCAGAATTTTCAGAAGTTATTTTTGTGCATAGTTAAATGCTGCAAGATGATTTCACATTTAATAAAGCAGACTTTAAAGAAGCAGCAATTTGCAAGAAAAGGTGTTCCCTTACAATATCAATCTTAGCTCAGGGGAAATGTGTGTGGTTTTTTTTTTTTCCCAGCCTCTTGCAATTGCTTTTCATCTACACTGGATTTTAGTGCAAGTCATTAAATTGTTTGATATCCAGCATGGCTCCTCTTTCTGCCAATCAAGTAAGCAACCAAGACAATTAGAACAAGACCAGCAAGGGCTGCACCAACTATTATAGGGATCAGCATGTTATTTTCATCCAGTTGACATTCTTCCACTGAGGAGAGAGAAAGAGATCCACGTTAGGCACTAGCGCACCAACAAACAGTTACACCCAGAACTTCAACCTTCTGCTCACAGCGCATCGGTAACACTGGTTCCGGTTAGCTTCTGGCTTAGCTCACCAACAACCAAAAGGAAGCCAAGTCCACTAACTACGATCCTTCAGGATGAAGCCTTTCTAGTACTAGTTGTACGCACAACAGAGATGTATAGTAATTGTTTCCTTCTCAAGAGCTGTTACTCTTATGCACAAGCTCAGCTGCTGTAAATATATCCCTGCGGCTCCTCGCAGAGCCGTTTTGCTTTAACCACAGTCACAAAGGACAGCCTTAACTACAAGAGTCAGGAACTGCCCAGAACTTTGCCCCGTTTGTACAACTGTCCGCACACGGTTAGGAGGGAAAGTTAACGCTCTGCCTTAACTCTTCTCTGGACCACAAGGAAGAAGACCTTGTTATTTCAAAGCTTTTTTATGTACTTCTTGCACTTGCCTCAACTCTGACACCTTACAGCCCCCGACATCTGTAGTAGGGCATGCAGAGACTAAGCACAGCTCCCACAAGCTGATATTTGACTACAGAATATTATGTTTCTATCAAAGTGTACTTCACAAATCTTAGGGTGTGTCACCCCCCCCCTCCCCAAGGTAAACCTCTTACCTGCCCCAAATTTGTCTCCATCAATCTTGAAAACCTGGACCTGCACATTAAATACATTGACAAGGGCTTTGTCTGTGACCTGGAGATTCTCCTCAGCACTGCACTTGTAGGAGTTCCCTACTGTAGCGCTCAGCTCACTCATGCTGTTGTTCGAGGCTTCAAACTTCGGAACTGTGCAAGAGAAAGTCCTGTTACAGAATCCTGAAGAGCAGGAGCTGTAAAGCTCCTAAAGCTTAAATACGATACATTCATCCCCAACATTTCTACCCTGTTATTTAATACAGACAACCCTTAATATTTACAGTAGTCACTGAAAGCAGACTTCTTACAAATCCCTACCTTTTGCTTCAGAAGGCAGAGTTGTGCTTACATTCACACCTTGCAGGAAGAATTTTTCAGTACTTGCATTCTTTTAAAACAAATAGAAAACAAACCAGAGTTGTCATTTAAATTAATGATGTACAACACAAGCTGCTAATATTCAGGTTCAATTTTGCATGCATTTTGAAAAAGCTTTTCAAAGGAGAGTCCAGAACTGGGACAAGCATCCCAAGGAAGAGCTTAGCTGCACTTCAGGAGAGAAAAGCTGTGGAAGGTGTGTGCCTTAGGGAAGACTACTTTGGGGGAGGGAAGGGGGCCGAGGAAAGGGCATCGTCACCCCTCAGAGGCTGACCTGACAGCCACACAACAGGCACAGCCCCACCCATGCCAGTGCAATGATCTCACCTGTGCTACAGGTGCAGCTTTAAAGCAGCTCTGACCCCACAGAGATGTGGGGAGTCATTTAATAGCAACAGGTCAAGGTGATTGCATTGGATCAATCCCACAAGTACTAAAAGGAGCAGGAAGCTCTGACAAACAGTGGATTCAGTCCTCCAGCGTACACAGCTGTAACACAGCCCTGGGGCAGGGCTGTGGGAAACGGGACTCCCAACCACCACAGGAGACTGTAAGATGGGCACACATGGCCCTTGGGCTGTACACAGAAAGTTAATGAGGACTTAAATCCAGTTCCAGACTTGTACAGTTAGATGAGGTGCCTACTTGTCACAGGCTGGGCAAGAAGGTTTAGAGAGCAGGTAACACAATCTTAAAAGAAATTCCCATTCCAAACAAAACAGATTTCTGTGTATACATAGGTATGTCTGCATATATACACATACATATTCTTTCTTCACAACAGTTACCAAGTGTTTAACCCTCTAAATGCTAGCATTAAAAACAAAGGAACTATTTACTCCCCTTCCTGTAGCTGCATCTTTTTTCTCTTATACTTGCCCCGATTAGTTTTCCACATGAAAACTCCTGCAGTCTCTACATGTTTTGTCTAGAGATTCTTACCAATGCAAAGCGGAAGATAACCCTTGTTTTCTCAAAAGTCAGATTCAAGAAGGCAGATGTATTGTCACATTTCCCAGAGAAAGTAGTGTTATGTGGCATGAAATTCAGCAAAACCAAACCCATCTACAAGAGAAGAGGATCAGTTATGACCTTTGAAGAGACTAACACATTACAACACATTCAGTCGACTTCCAGCTCGCTTGTACTCACATGCACACAGTGCTGGGTTTGTTACAGACAACTAGGCAGCCACACGTGCAAGTTACAGGCTGGTGTAAGCTGCACCTGAGTTACCAGGCTGGCACAGAGAACAAAGGGCATCTCTGCACGCCTAACGAACCTTGCTGCAGCCCTGACTGGCTGTGGCCAACAACCTCTGGCTTTCTCCACGTTAAACTTCTTTGGTCCTGGCAGCATCAGGAAAAGCATCACTAACCACCACTACGCAGGGGCAACAAGCTATGAAATACTGCTTTGACATGATGGAGAAGCACTCAAGGGAACCGCCTGGAAGCACGATCATCTGGCAAGTCACTTCAGTTCAAAATGCTTTAGCTTTGCCCACGGTACATGGTTTTATACTGTCCTGCATCAGCAGAAGGCTGTGGGTTAAATGCACTTGCCAAACAATCAGATAGAAACCTTTCAGTAGCTCTTAATTGATCTTCATGTGACTTTGGAAAACCTATTTGCCACCTCCTCACTGGTCATGACATTAGAAATCAGCAGTTCCAGCAGAGTCAGAATGCCAGGCTACAGAACGCGGCTTAGGGAATTTCACCCAATTAAGGTGGCCAAAACACAGCTGCCATCCTAACCAGCTACGGTACAGCCCCAGCAGCTGTCAGTGCTCACAGTTTTACCTGTCAGTCATCATCAATAAATGCAGCAGATTCCTTTGTACCACCACATACAGCATTAAGCAGCTAAATCCTATACAGATACCACCCACCTCACACCAGGTCCTTTATCACCAAGATCCAACTTAAATTATGGCTGCTTTTGTGTAGTTTGTTTGCCTGCACTTGTCCTCGTTACCTCAGATTAAGCCAGAGGATAGGAAAAAGCTCGTGATCCAAGGGCCTTATAACAAAGCTTTACTGAACACAAAGGTTTGCTGACCCTTGGTCATCGTCTCCCATGGAGGGCCTTCAGCAGGCCCTTTGGGATTACTCCGCGTAGCTTCGCCTGACTGGTTACCGGGTAACGGGTTGGTCCGTGGGGCTGGCAAGCCGGGCTTTGCATCAGAGGGAAAGAACCTGTGCCGGGGCTGGCTCTTACATAAACCATGTAGCATTTCTGCTGTTAAAATCAGCCATTAAGTAGCTCTTAAGCATTAAAGTCAAACGCAAGCCTCTTTGGTGCTGGCTGGAAGTTAGTTCTAAGTCACAAGCCTGTCCAGTTTTACAGTAGTAATAATCTTCCCTTCTAACAATCATTCACTGTTTTCATTCAAATATAGGAATCTGGCCCGAGGCATCTAACAGTTTAAAAATCTTGTTTAGATGTCATCTTTGATAACAGGATTCCCTCTACTCACATCTTGATAATTTTTACTGCTTCTGTGGAACAGCTGTATACACTTACTGGCTTTGATAGACAAGTTTAGTACTCTTACTGAATGGAAAAATTTTTAATTTTCTTAAATTGTCTTAAAAGGACAATCATGGATGAACACTACAAAGAACTGGGATTTTTAAAGAAAAAAAGTTAGCCTTTAATAATTTACTAAGTCTTCCCCAAAGAAGGAATCTGAAGGCTTTGAAGAAAGAAAAAAACAACAACGTACCTTTTCATCTTTTTTTAGATAGGTGATATTAAGCTGTAACCCCATGTAGGCAAGTACACAGGTTCCATTTGGACCAGTCACATTGTATTTACCAATTGCAGGATTTGGGGGCGATGCAGTTGGTGCTGGGCTAGTTGTTGGAACCTGGCTAGTAGTCTGTTTAGGAGTTGTAGGCACTACAGCAGTAGTAGAGACCATATCTTCAGCACACTCTGTCTCTGGAGAGAGGAAAACAGTCATCACTAAACAAAATGAAGCTGTGGGATGATCTACCTTTTTAATCCTCAAGGGAAAGGAGGATGCAATTTCAAGTAGCTTTTTCTAATAGAAGATAATAAAAGCTGAGAAACACAACAGTAAAGCATTACCTAAACTCACGTTGCAAAGTTTGAGACACTTTCAAAGCCTTGCATGTGAAAAATGACACCTCTGCTGTTATTTACAGAAGCTCACGGTGACCGCATCTGCCTTCCTCCACATCTGTCATTTCACTCTGCCATCAAGTCAGGATAAGTAAGATACTGCTACAGTGACAGAGCCAGCGTTCCTGCTGTATGTTCACAGCAAGTCTGAGATGACCACCTGCAGGCACTCTGGGCACTCGCGTCCTAGAAGGAGAGGAACGGTGCTCCTGCCCACCATTACAAGTGATCTCCCAGGAGATGCGTCGTTCTCCTTCCCCTCCCTCCCTCAGTTATATCACCAGGTCGCAAGGACCCTATGTCATTATTTTGGCAATACCCACAGTAACATTCAAATACAAGTGGACCTCTCAAGTCCTCCCAGCAGTGCTGTGGCTCTCCTATTCTTAACAAAAGGCTTCTAAGACACCGCTGCTGATGGCAAACGTTCTGCTGTATCCTCTCACGTCCATCCTCCCTTTAGTCCTGCATCAGTAGCCACTCACCACCAGGGCCACAAGGCTGAGCAAAGGCTGCCTTCTCTTTTCATTCGGATCAGTAGCAACTTCCAAGGCAGAAGAGAGAAAGAACACTGACCCTGATTTATTTGCCAGAGCACTCAAACACCTGGCAGCAAGGCCTTAACTTGATCTGGGAGCCAAGAAGGTGCCTGCATTGAACATCTAAGCCAAAACCAAAGGTCGTAGCAAAGACATTACTGTAGTAGAGCCTTCCATGTTCTAAGCCAAGGTCGTCTCCACGTGTCAGGGATAACAGCTTGCAACTTTATAAGGACAACAGCAACTGCAGCAGCAGTCAATTCTGACTCAAAGGGCCTACTTCTAAAATCTAATCCGTACATATCTTGTAGACACTAGATAGCTAATAAATAGGCTCTGAACTTAAACAGCAACTTAACTTTTGATTATGGCTCAGAAAGAGGATCACTTATACTTATCTGGTATGACTGGATCAAGATATTGTGTATTTTAAAAATGAGATAGTTCTGAAGACTGGAGTAATAGAAATCAGATTCTTTTTTCAGTGACAAATGTAGGTCCGCATCTTTGCTGCAAACCAGTTCATTGGATGGAAAAGACTGATCAAGAGAATGATACACACTGAAACCTGAGCCAGTCATGCAAGGCAGCCATAGGAGAAGTCAATGCCAGTATTATCATGCATAAGGCATGGTATTTTTCAGAGATATGGGACAAGGCAGAGATACATCTGTAGAAGGCACTTGTTCAATGTATCCATCCCATGCCGGCACTGACTACCCTTGGTTTTAAGACTCATTTCAACTTAACAGGTGCATAAATGGGATTAACAGCATAAGAAGAGTTCTACACTTTGCAGAGAAGATGAAGACTTCTTACTTGCCCCAGAAGTTATCACTGAACTTATAAGTTAAACTTATCACTCCTTAAGATAGCACAGGTGCTCAGTTTACACGGGTCTTCATGTTTGAGGAGTGCTGCCACAAAAGCAAAGGACACGAACGCACCATGAAGTAGTTTGTCGTCTCATCACTATAGCAGTGAAATTCCAAAATGCTTTTCAATACAAGCAATCAGGACAATGTCGCTTTGTGATTGAGCCTGACAGAGAAAGACCACCACTGTTACAGCTTACATAAAGCCTCCTGTAGAAGATGTACATATCTGCTCCCTACAGACCAGTTCTCTATTGCCTGCCATTATACCACTAATTTTCCCCTGAGCACACAGTAACCAGTTCAAATTACTTTGGCAGAGGCATAATATTTGGAAGTTATCAGATACTTCTCAAACTAGGATTTTGGCCACGTGCCCAGTCGACCTACTGCTGCACGTGTTTACACCCACAAATACTGATGAACAGAAGGAACGCTCCCTAATACCTGCACAAAACCCATGGGAACACAGTGCAGTCTGCTCGTCATGGATGCCGACACCCCTACAAAGAAAACCTGAAGCAGGTCCATTCATTTCAAAAGATGCTGCTATCGGAGCTTCAGATCCAGATTGTACTTGCCCAGGTATGATTAGTCAGGACTTAAAGAAATAATCTATTATTGGAAATATTAGCTCACCAGGTACATTTTCTGCTACAAGATACCTACTGTTCATACTGGAAGTGCCATTCGTAATATAGGCTTCCAAAGTAACATTGCTAAAAGTAATGTTCACGTTCTTCATATTGACGTGCTTGGAGCTGATGCATCTGTATTTTGTGCCCATATACGCCTGAATAATAGTTCTATGTGATACTCTCTTCATTTCCCCTGTAAAAAGATTACATTGCATTAGTATGTTACAGCATTTACAGAAACAAATCAGTATTACATCTGGAAGGTTACACAACGAGAACAGGAAGTTTTCATTTTACCTGCAGTTGAATTATGGAATAAAGTTGCATCTGACAGATTGTAGTAGAAAACTAGCTCTTCGACTTGGTACTTGTCTGCATTTTCAGAGAAATTCAGGCTTAATGAATGTCCTGCTCCAAAACCCAATACCAGAACTGGATGAGATGTGTTAACTTTACCACATGAGCTTTGTGGCTCTACTGTAGCATTTTGTGGAAGAAAAAAGTGTGCAAACTGTGGAGTAGAAAACAAAACACGAGTAAATGGGATGATGTAACAGCTCTTCCTTACTGCTTGTTAAATATCCTATGAAACTGTTATACAGCTAACATTCATACATGCTGTAAGATGTCTATTTATATACCTGTATATAGCAAGCAGCATGTTAGTGGCACTTGGATTTCTAAGAATGTTACGCTCTGAAATTTGAGGACAAAACCGTACCTACTCACAGCACCTCTTAGACTCTTCCCCCCAAAACTAGCACTATGAATTTGCAGGTACTTCTGTACTAGGTGAATCAAATCTGGCAAACACTGGAAATGTGAAAAATGGGAGAATTTAAGCTTTGCTTCTTGTAGTACAATTGAGCAAGAACAAACGCAAATAGTACAGCCTACATAGTTTAACTATAATACTTTGAGTTTATGACTTACTGAGATGTAACGTGGTACCTGAAGACCAATACAATGTTTACTGGAAAGTTTTGAGCTTACTGCTTACAAGAAGAAACAGCCAAAAGCATGTTATGAAATCAGTCACCTCTGATTGCAAACTCGTATACCAGTATCAGCAGGATTTCAGACCATCAACACCACTGAAAAAGCAGACTATGCAACATAACTCTCAGCTCAAATCACACATAGCAAGTGCACCACTGGCAAAGTAGTAGGATTTTTTTAATCTCACATTACACTGATGGCTAGCAAAAAAAAAATCAGCTTCAACAAGAGTGCCTCAAAACATGCAACTGCAATGAGATTATAAATAATCCACAGTTCCTGTTCATTAGTGAAGATACCAAAAGTAAACTGAAAAGCAGAGTATTTGTAAATAAAAATTCTTAACTTTCCATTAACAAGGTTTTGCTGTTAATATGGGCAACTTGTAAGCACTGCACTACTCTGTAGATAGCAAATCTCTAGATTTCAGTGTAAGTGAGAAGATCACAGCTTTCAGGGAAGTTTAAAAGCTATGCGCCAACAGCCATTTCAGTTCAGATTTAGTCCAGGCAAGTATGACCAAGTTCACCGGAAGACAACTGGTAGCATTTTTGCCTTTACAGTTCCAGTGAAAGCCATTTTAGCTACCAATAGGACTGAGGTGGAATTTCAGTCACAAAAGTAATTTTGCACATGTATCGTTTGCAGTGGTTTCAGGCAGGCTTAACCCTGTTGTTTAATTAGAAGAAGCATCAGTAATAAAAAGAAAAGTTGATGCAACCTGACTGGGAAAGGGGAATCTTTGCTGAAGCAGTTTTTCATGCTTAAGTATTTGTTCAGAGTTTAAATACTGCACACATGCAGAAATACCACACATTTTACAAACACAAGTTAGAGACGAGCAGGGAGCCCCCCTTACCTCTTTTTGCCCATTGCTTTTGTATTCCACTGAGAAGGCTACAGTCAGATCAGCCGTTATGCAGACCTTACCACTCGAATCTTTCACCTCAAATGAAGACGAAGCCTGTAAAAAGCCTGTTAAAAATGACAAGTGGTTAACTTGGCATCATGTGAATTTTTACTTTTCATCCCAAAGAGACAAATATGTACAACTGTACATTTTGGGAGTACATCCTAAACAGCAGCTGGGATTGGAAACTTGGGCATTAACAGTCTCTATATTAGCTTCAACATCACTAACGCACCCAAACCGAAACTGTTGACATGCCAGGTCCTCAGAGGGTAAGAAAACCTTGGAACAAACACCAGTGATACTCTTCAAGGCAGCTACTCAGTGTTCACCCTACACAGCAGCTATTTTGCAAGCTTCAGCCAGAATTGACTTAGCATAGTTGATGCTGCACGCCTGTAGCACTCAGCCTTCTCTGCAGCACGCCATGCAGCCTTCATTCCCGCTGTACCAGGACACTCAGCTGTACATGCACTGAATGCAGCATTTAGAAAGCCTGGATTGACCGCAGATGTTTTGGAGGGACTGCCAAAAATAACGTGATGGAGCATGCCACCCTTGCCAGGAGAACTTTTCTTTACTGTCACCATGCTCTCCGCACTTGAGAGGAGGATAGAGGCCAAGACCTTGACACAGACTGAGGTTATGTTTTCCTGGCAGGTTTAAGCTAACCCTCAGACTGAGCTGCTGACCAAAACACGGCTTTTCCTCCACTCGCTCCCCTCCAGCCCCAGTGCTCAGAGCAGTAGTACAACTGACCACACTAGTACCAACTCAACAAGGCAAGAACATGCCGCAAGAGGAGCGCAGATCATCCTCTCCGAGAGCAGCGTGGACTTAAACCAGCAAAGCTTCACATAGGGGATGTGTTGGAGCAGACTGGATACAGCCAGAAAGCTGGTTATCTCGTACTTCATTTGTGGTAAGGCCTAACTGGACAGTGCTCCTGGATCTGAAATCATACCAAGGTGTTCCCAGTTCTTTCCTGTAGAGCATTTTATTTTTCTGATTCTCAATTTGCCACCACATACACATCCGAAGCACACCTCACTGCAAAAAGCCTGCACTATTTTCATGCTAGCACTTTATCAGCTTGCATTTGCAATAGCTTCAGTCTTACAGAAAACCTGATAAAAAAGCAGCTGCAAGACATAAACCACTATTTCAAGCAAATAAGCTTTAAAGAGTCAAACATGCTAACCCATTCAACTGCTGATATAGCAAAAAAATCCAGCTGAGGGATTATCCATTAGCTAGCTTCCCTCCCCAACAAGTTTTCAAAAAGCAAATCCCAGTTTTAAAACTTTTCACTACAAAACTATGGTGCGTACAATTGTATTAAGACAATTACCAAGAAAAATTGGACTTTTGTCAGCTAGACTTTGGTGGAAGGCCCTTCAGTTGTAGGAACACGTAGCAAACAATTTCTCTGGCACCCAGCAAGCATGTTCCCTTCTCGCCTTCCCCTTAGCAATAATATATCCTCCCCAGCACCAAAGGGGGCCAAAACTTAAGCTGGAATTCATACACTTCACACAGTTGTTTAAAGTGTCTAGACTTGAAACCAGAGATAGACAGAAGAAAGAAATTGCTTAAGAATGGATAGCATAGAAAACTGGTATTTCAAAGCAAAACTGTCCTACCTTTGCCTTTATGTCCAGCTCATAATGTGCATTAAGGAACATATATTCACAAAGAAAATGTTATTTATTGCAGATCAGAACAGTACTAGAAACATTCGACGCTCCTCTGCATGGAAGTTTCAATTTGCAAAGTTTCCTTCGATTTGAATTTACATCTGGAACTTGTTTACATTTTACCCAAGCTCTTGTTTTCTCAAGCGCAAGCTGCTGACACTTTCTTGAAGATTTCTAGCACAGTGTAGAGAATAGCACAGAGGCAGGGAATAAAATAAGAGTCCGTGGATACTTGAACCAACACTACCAGTGAAAAACATCCTGGAATGAAAACCTTCAGTGTGCATGCTGACTCCCTTCTTTGATAGCTATTAAAAATCTTGGCAATACTAGAGCTAAAAATAAACAAGTAATAGGCAGTAAAAGATGAAAGAAAAAAACAAATCAGTTTTAAAAGAAAAATGCAGGGGAAAGCAAAGACTGAAAAACAATTAAGAAAAATGTTGCTGACCTAAAGGAAAACGTGACAGACCTGCCCATTATAGATGATTCAGAGAACAACAAAAGACAACGCAGAGGTACCAGAAAGCACCAAATGGAAGACAGATCCTGGGAATGAAGAGCTGACAAATCACCCTCAGCAAGTAACAGAGAATAAGGGATGTGAACAAACAGGAAAAAATACCACCTGCATAACTACTAGATTTTTCCAAGGTTAAGTTCACACCAAGATATGAATCCCAATCTCCCTACTGTAGAACAAAGGCTACAAAACCCCTGCTCCTTCTTAAGAAATGTTCAGCAGCTGCTGGATTTGCAGTGTCAGTGATGAGACACATACATCCAGCTCAAGACACTGAGCTGTCCTCGATGAAGTGGCAAGAGGGCTGTTCCGCTGTGAGTAAGTCGACGTACACAAGGATGGTGATCAGAGAGCTCTGTGCTGCAGCATCAACTGCTCCCAGGGTCTTCGAGGAATGCAGGTGAAACCGAGTGAAACATAAGGGACACGGGGGCAAAGAAAAATTAGTACAAAAGCTACTGAAGAACAAATCAAGACACTGAGGGAAAGAAGGCCCTGCCTACTCTTCACTCCAGCCAGTTTAAGGCAGAGGAACAGCTCGCCTGGCTTTGCAGGAAAGCAGCTGTTGAGATTGTGAAGGCAGTTTCAGTGTCGACGAGTGATTAATGCGTGAATCATCACCAGCCCACAAATAGTAAGAGCCTACAGTCAAAATGTCAAGAATACAGAAAAGCAAACTGATGTGGAATCAATCTGTCCTGGGAATATTTCTAATTAAGTTACATAAAGCATTGCTCAATTTTGTCATGGCATATCTACAAGTTGAGAATATTGCTTGTACTTCTCATAACTATATAATTCTTGGCTATTTAACACAAACTGATACAACCCTCAGTTTCTTAACTTCAGACTTTAAATGCGCTTTATTAATAAACTGCAGCACCCTATTTGACAGCTATCTGTGCTGGAGCAAGTGCAGTACTTCAGATCTACACCGCTGACGAGCTCCTAGACTTTTCAGTAGCAAAAAGTAAGGTCTCTGAAGTTCATTATTCACTTGGCTGGAAATACTATGTTATGGATATCTAGCAGAGGAATCATCAAAACTGCACTAGCATTAAAGAAATTTCACTTAGTTCAGATGCTTCCTTTGTATTCCAATAGGTTCTGAAAAAGGGCTGCTTCTTTTCAATTGAAAATCGTAAGACAATCTCTCCCTTTATACCTCATTTCTGAAATTAAAGTCTCATGTAAGAAAACACTGAAGGTAAAACTGTTGAAGCACCAGCTAGATATGTCACTTGAATTCAATCCAGCATCCTTCCTTATCTAACATACCTACATCAAAAAACCAAGCAGAGTGCATTAACACTGAGATACAGTAAGTCAAACAAAGCAAAGACTTCCTTGGTTTTGTAACCCTTAATCTTAAATAAATCTGCCTCAAAAAGTTAACTGTGTTTTAAACTGAAAACTACAAAGCTAACAAAACAATCTAGCACATGTAAACAATCTCAATCTGAGCCCTTTTGCAGATGGCTCTCAGAATGGCTGGATTCCCCGTCTCTTGACCACACAAAGATGCTTTCAGGTTTCAACCTTTTTAGAATTGAAATCCTGTTAGCCAAGCACAGCCACCCTTGCGTTACCCTCCCATATAATGGAAACCTACTAAGGGAGAAAGATGAGCAGTTGTTGTGCTCTAAAAATAGCAAGCGTATATTAATGGCAATTGTTTACACTGTCTGCTTGCAAAGAGGACTGCAGTTACTATAGTTAATGATTTACTTTGTCTCCAATTTTTTTAGAAACATGCAACATAAGGATCTCAAACACTAAAGCTACTTTTATATAATTTGGGATTTTATATCATTTGGGTTTTGCTACTATAGTCATGTTTCCTGCGTAAGTAAAAACCTCTTTAGTATTTTTCTTCCTTCCTCTTGGAAGAAAGGGCACCAAGCCATCCAAATCCACCTGGGCACACACTCCACATCATCACTACTTTAAGCGATACAGGTATCTAGTGGATGGGACTGTTTGTGGTTACACTGAGTGACTATGGTATTATGGAAGAAAACCACGGCTGCTGCCGCGTAGCGCAGCTCACCTCTCCCCACAAGCGCCACGACAGCAGTTTGGGTACCACACCCACAGCCTGGTCATACCCATCAAAGACTCTCCTCGGCTACAGCCTACCCTGGAATTACTGCTGGCAGTACTCCGAAGGCAAGGGATGCTTGCTGACTGATGCCGGCACTACACAATCATTCTGCACCTACGCTAGAGCACTGCCGTGTTGCCCTGCACCTTTGCCCAGATGTTCTTAGCGTATACACAGCGAATGCTGCTATCTATGGAGCACTAAGCCAAGGAGATAAGAAGTGCTGGTTCTTATCTAAAGAAAGTTTATTTTCTATTGTACATGTGAACACAAGCGCCCAGTAATTTACTCATTCTGACGGTTCGGAAGGATCCTGTCATCTCAGTGCCATTTTGTGAACAAAGTGGTGACTTTAGACTCCTAAATCTATGCCAGAGAAGAGAACGGAAAAATCCCCTAATCACTTGTCTTCTAATGTAAGCACCACTCCCAGAGGGACATCTGGTACAAGTCCTTTCTCAGAAGACCAAGTCAGGATCACTTGCTTCGGATCCAGGATCTATACTACCTTGGGATAGCACAGAAAAAACAAGAACTTTAAAAATGCATTTTTTTTTGAAAGATCACACTATTTACTAACCTTAACATTTCTGGGGAACAACTGAAAGCAGGAAAATCCCTTGACAGACTTGATTTACGAACTACTCGGCAGGAGACAAGATGGTCTTCATAAAATTATACTTGCCTGTCACCAACGGACGCAGAAGACTGAACGCTGGCTATCTGGAAAGCCTAGCAGGAAAGGACAAGGCTGGACTCACTTCAACTGCTGTTGGACACGCTTGAACACACAGTGGTGGAAAGGAGGAACAGAGCTTAATTCAAGGATGGATGAGAGTACTTTAGGGGAGAAGAGAAGCAGCTGCACTTGTGCAGGTGCAGCACCTGATTATATCAAGTTCCTGATCCAGCCCTAGAAGATGCATCCTTGCCAAATAACAGAGATAAATTCATGCAGTCTCAGATTATGTTTTTTTATATTGTTGATTTCCCTTAAGGCAGTAAACATTTTGATTCTCAAATCAAGTTTGTAGATGAATAATCTCTGTCTTTATAAACAAATTTATAAAAGTACAAAAGCATTACAAAGGAAAGGCTCTTTAGCAGCTGTACGCTTGCTGTTTGGCCACAGAATTGCACAATTGCATCAAGTTTAGTCACATGAAGCTTCTTTATGGTTTCCTCTAAGAAACCACCCAGGCTGGGTGGAGAATGGTTTGAGAGCAGCCCTCATTGATGAGAAGCTCACCATGACCCTGCAACGTGCGCAGGCAGCCCAGAGAGCCAACCGTGTCCTGGGCTGCATCCCAAGCAGGGTGACCAGCAGGTCGAGGGGGGGGATTCTGTCCCTCTGCTCCGCTCTGGTGAGACCCCCCCCCGCAGTACTGCCTTCAGCTCTGGGGTCCTCAGCACAAGAAGGACATGGACCTGTTGGAGAGATTCCAGAGGAGGCCACGGAGGTGATCTAAGGGCTGGAGCACCTCTGCTGTGAGGACAGGCTGAGAGAGTTGGGGTTGCTCAGCCTGGGGAAGAGAAGGCTCCAGGGAGACCTTAGAGCAGCCTGCCAGCACCTCAAGGGGCCTACAAGAAAGCTGGGGAGGGACTTTTTGCAAGGGCATGGAGTGATGGGACAAGGGGCAATGGCTTTAAACTGGAAGAAGGAAGATTTAGATGAGACATAAGGAAGAAATTTTTCACCGAGAGGGTGGTGAGGCAGTGGCAGAGGTTGCCCAGAGAAGCTGTGGCTGCCCCATCCCTGGAAGTGTTCAAGGCCAGGTTGGATGGGGCTGTGAGCAACCTGGTCTGGTGGGAGGTGTCCCTGCCCATGGCAGTGGGCTGGAATTGGGTGGGCTTTAAGGTCCCTTCCAACCAAACCATTCTGTGATTCTATCTAGAGGAAGAAAGTCTTTTGACAGCTCTACAGCAGCCAATTACATGGGTCCACTGGGAGGTCGAAACTCCTGTGACCTGCAGACCCTTTTCAGCATTCACACAAGTCCATTTTGCACTTGCTCTGGTTAGCACTGCTGTACCACACCACCCAACTAACGCACAGCCTTCAAGGCACCTGGGAGCCCCAAACATTTTGTAGGAAGGAGTACTGTACTGACAATTTAAAGAGAAATCCTCCCCAGAGGAGAGGATATTGGAAAGAAAGATAACAAACCAACCACCTGAGTAAAACCACTCTCCCAGTCCTAACGGGAATAGAGTAGATCTCAGCCCCGTCAAAGAAAGTAAAGACATACTGGTGTTCTCCTATTACACAGATGGAATTCTGCCTTGTTGAGAAAACAGAAGCCACTGAAGTTTAATACAAGTAAACTAAATGTATTAAGTGTGGACTGCTGTGCTCAGGCCTGAACACTGGAGAGGGAACACCTGGACAAGTGCCTACTGCGCAGAGCTGAACCACATTTGAAACTCCGTACTCTGCTGCCAGCACGCTACTAACGCTCTCAACACTTGGAGTTACAGCAGAAAGAGTCATACTGACAGTCAGTGGTGCTGTCAGGTGGCAGAGAAGGTTAAAAAAGTGTTATCCTTGCATTGAAAGGGACACCAGTCCATCTTGAAGTCACATGCACGAAAACGATAAAAGCCTGATTTACCAAAACATAAGGTACATTTTTAAAACATGTAATTTAGAATTAAGATAATGCAATGAAGTGTTCAAACAGCTGTTGAAACTACTGCCACTCAAATACCCAAAAGGGTCTCCTGCCAAACTTAAGAGCATAAATACCAAGAAATCTATTATGGCACCAAGCTTTCTCAAGGAATTTCCAAATAATCATGTCTGACTTGAGAGAAAAGACAAACTGTTGCAGTTAAGCCGCAACAAGGCGAGGCGTGCCTTCTTAGTGCTAAAAATGTTATCTTTAAGATGTAGAAAGGCTTAACAGAGATAACAGTAGTTAATGTCTCAATAAAACATCCATCTTTGAGTAGGGTTCCTCTATACCTAGAGGTAATGCTTCAGTTTATCATCTGCTACCGATTAGAAAACATTCTGTTCACTACAGAACAATCTAGAAGCAGGTTACACCAGAAATGAAACTTCTCAGTCAGCCTGAACAGGAACCCACGGAGCACATCTCAAAAGCATCATGTTAGGGAGCCTGCAGAGCTCTTACTCAGCAAGTGAGAAGTTACTTCACAAGTCAGAAAAGCTGCCGAAGCCAAACCTGAGTAACCTATCACATGACGACAGGCTTGGGACTAGCACACAAATTCAGATCCTTAGAGACTGTCAACACACTCTAAGCATCTATCAACCAAACACTATGTTAAGGGCAGCATTCGGCAAAACAGTGTTTCGAGAGTCGCACAACACAGAAGCAGTTATATTTTGTGAGAACTGATTTATACTTGTCTCAGTTCCATACAGCTACTAGCAATGCCAAAACCGAGGAAAACAATACACCAAATTACTCACTGGCTGGAATTTACCATCCAAGTTTCTCTCAACTATCCCTACGTTGGTAGCAAGGTTTGAAATCCCCCTTCGGACTAGAGTTGTGCAACAGAAACACGTGGATTATGTGTCAATAACCCCGAAACAGCATCACACTACCTCGTCAAACCCATTTTTCCTTCCCCAAATCTCAGGCGCTTCAATATTTACTCACTAATACTGAATCCATGTCTGATTCTAAACTTCAAATTTTCAAAAGTGTTTTCTCTGATGTGTTTGTGTTTCAGTAAGGGAAAAAAAGCTACAGGTGCTCTAGGACTCCAAGAGCACAAGCAGTTCTCTTGGGCTTGGCACACAACCCAACTGACCCATCGGGCTCAATAACAGACAAGCACCGTCTTCCTCCATTTTTCCAAAAGCAGCAGCTATTTTTCAGTGAGGCACTTCATTTCCCATAGTCCCCTTTCCCTGTATTTATCACTGTACTACCTAAATCTTTTTTTCATTCCATATGCAGGTTTGATATTAGTGAGGAAATTCATCACGAAATACTTAACACTGAGATATGAAATATTCAGCTTAGTGCTTGCTGCTCAATGCGCACGGAAAACTGAAACGCTAAGTGAGGTGTGGTGAGGTATTGTGGAGTAAAAAAAAAAATAATTCTCTATTGTCTCAAAGTCAAGGCATTGCAAAATAAGCTTTCGCATCTGACCCACCCATGCTAATCCTTCAGCCTCCTGTGATCATTACCTTATCCTCATCAGTGTTCACTCAGATGACTAAAAGGCTGCAAAGAAGCTAAAAACGTCTGAAGAATTCAGCTCATATCTTCTCATATCATCCTCCCATCACTACCACCCAAGCCCCACACTCTGGCAGAAGATGGTGTAGGCTATCTGTACTCCACCAAGGGGTCTCTATTTGCACCACAGAGTTTTTGCCTGAGATTGCAGGATAGAGTTATGTGCAACACCCAGCTACTAGACACTGGTACAAAGCCCTGATTGTCAGTAAACAGTTACTCTGTAGTAAAATAAACGAGTCTGTTGCCTCAGCTGCAGAAACCTAACACATTTTACATGCCAGAGAGTGACAAAGCTAATGCACTGAATTATGCTTGTAACTGCTAATTAGGCAGGGGAAGACTACTACAGTCCCAGATAATATTATCTGTGGTACCACTTAAAAACTACACAGGCTGATTAGAAGGCAAACAAAAGCAATTCTTCATTTAAGCTGTAATTATACGAAACAAGCTATACAAAGAATTCCCACTATAACACCAGTTCAATGCCACTCAAGTTGCCAATCCTAAAAAGCAAGTCTGACAGCACTGTAAGTCACTGTGCTCGCTAGACTGGCTCACAAGAGCTGGATATTTGAACTGCTCAGTGCCCCTTGTGAGTGACATCTTTCAGGCTCAGTGAAACTGAAGTACCATCAACAACGATAAAGTTATTTACTACCAACGAAAAGCTAAAAGAGTTTCAAAGGCTGTCAATCTCCAAAATGATGGCAGATAACCGTTCTCAACCGCTGCTTTATTCAGGAAATATTTTTGCTAGCTGCTGAAGAACCTACATTTGCTGCCAAAGTCACACTTTAGAAACTTGATGGTGTCACGTGATGTGGCTTTCAAGGCAAGAAAGCTAAAGCAAGGTAGTTATCAGTAAATAAGCAAGGCAAACTTCCTCATAGAACAGCCTTGCTGCACTAACAAACCTCCTCGGCAATGCACTAACATCCCTCTATTCCATCGACGTTTCAGATCTCACTCAAGACACGGCAGGAGGCAAGCCACGAAGTAAGGGAGCGCTACATGCCCTACAGAAAAGGGCCGCTTCCTAGCAACGACAGCAGTAGTTCCCGCGCGTCCACGCCTCGTGGGCGGTAAAGGTGTATCTTCACGTTCTTCCCGGAGCGGCCCCAGCGCAGGTGCTCAGAGGAGCGTTCCCGGGCACCACAGGATCCTCCCCGGTCAGGCACAGCGGCTGTCGCCGCCTTCCCTCCATCCGTCCCCTCGTACCTCCCGCAGCCGTCGCAGGTCCCCTGTGAGGATGA
>NW_009627162.1:40979-41761 GCF_000690535.1 Cariama cristata | reverse complement strand
GCACGGCTTCCTGTTTGCGTTTTGGTTTTTGCTTTGAAGTGATGCTGAATAGATTCATTAAATTAGAACAAAAAACCCTGCTAATTTGTTGCTTGTCTTCTATTTCAAATGGATGATCTGAAAGGCTGAAAGTATTTCTGTATTTGTTGCAGCGCTGCTTGCAGTTTCTTGCGACAGCGGTAACCTCCATCGGATTTTTTTAAGCAGTGTTTTCCTTCCAGCAAAATCTCCAGGTCACAGCTCTTCCAATTACATGCAGAAGAAGGCGAGGAGACAAAGCTAGTCTGGGGAGCTTTCTCTTTCAGCAGCAAAGTTTGCATTTCTTTTAATGTAGTTAAAACATTTGACAGGAGAGAGTAGGGTTTCGTGATGTGAGGTGATTTCCAAATGAGTGTTAGCTTTGTACTGACCTACTTTTGACTAGTGGTGTATTCTTGTCCATTACTTTTTGTCATTGAATAATGCTGATATATTAAGCCGTGTGCTTCAAGGGCACTGTAAAATTGCATGTAGGGGCAGGACTGAACTGTGAAAGTGCGAATTACTCGATCAGATCATACCCAATTAAAAAGTGACAAGCACAGCAGGAGAAATCGAAAGCAAGGTTTATCTTTCATGTAACATAAGAAGTCACTATATCGGTTAGAAACAAAGTGAGTGTGAAACAGATTCTCCACCTCTTCTCATCCAAAAATTAATAATATCCGCTGACTTTCTTATCTAAAAGAGTAAGCCTCCGAGTTGTAACAGCTCGTGTTGAAGGCTGTTATGACAATGGCAAG
>NW_009627162.1:34866-40948 GCF_000690535.1 Cariama cristata | reverse complement strand
AATACGAGGAAAAAAGAAGCCCGCCAGCCGTACTCCTTTAAGCTATCTGCTGTCAAAGCGTGCACTGGACCTCAGGTCGGCACATTGGGGATTGACGGATAGGGAGTTTGGAAAAAGTGGTGGTAGTTTTATATAAAGCTGTAGTGTGTCGTTAAAGGAAGACTTGTGGCCTCGCAAGCTCTCGGCAGTTCTGCAGGAAGCATAGGAGTAAAAGCACGATGAGGAAATGGAGAACTTCCGCTAAGCCTTGTGGTTGTTGCAGAACTACTACAAGCTAAGGAAACTTATTTAGTCTCCAGTGCTATTGCAAAAACCCTTAGAGAGCCTTTTGCATTACATTCACCAGCACTCTCCTGATGGGGACATGAATCTGTGAATGTATAAACGAATGCAGTTGTCCGTGTACAACATAATCTTCCAGAATCCTGCAGGCTCAAGATGTTGTGTTGCAGAACCTGTTCTGATGAAGAACTTGGATTAAAGATGTTATGGACAAAATTGTGGTGCTTTCCAGAGTACTAGGGTTTTGGTGGATTTAAGTGTTTGGTTTTTTGTTTTGGTTTGGGTTTGCGGTTTTTTTGGTTGGTGTGTTCTGGATTTTTTTGGTGTTTGGATTTTTGTGGGTTTTTTTTGCTAATCCCATAATCTCTGTCATAAAATAAACAAGAAAACCCAAAAATCAGCTTTGCAAAATGTCTCCTGTATTTGCTATTGGGATGCAGACCGCTTCAGTGATGTGACTGCTGCGTGACCAGGTGGACACCACCTTCTGCAGACAGTCGACGTTACATTGACCCTGATGCTAATGGTGTTACCCAGGTGGCTTCAGTTAGTGAACTCGTGTGTGTGTGAACACAACTTTAGCACAGCTGATATTGTTAATGTCGAGTTTTCAGATTAGACTTGTGTGTGACATTCTACTTTGTGAAGGAAACAAAAAAGCCAACAAAAATAAGAGGAAAGTGAGCCGTATGTGAAGCACTTGATATGTGTAAGCTGTGCTTGGAGGGATTGTATAGTAGGGAAGATGCAGGGGAAGGATGGGTAAATTCACAGGGTACCTGATCCATGTAGCAAGCTTTGCCCCTAAAAACAGTGATGATCTGTAGAATGCGTCTTCATATAAAATATTTATTTAATTGATGTACAACGAGTTGAGAGTTGAAAAGTGACCAAGTGATTTACAGTACTGCTAGACTTGGAGTTGGCAAGCAGCTGTTGGGGGGGGAAATAAGTTATCATAATGTGAAAATGATTATCCTCTAAAAGCCTTCATTTTCCTGGAGGGGATTTACCTTTTGCCCCATTCGTACCCATGATGGAGTACTGAGGGCCAGACAGAAGAATGGATTTATTATTGTGTGTTATGCTAAGTAGTTTATTGGAGTTTCTTCTGAGTGAAGAAGTTGTAGGAACTCATATTCAGGCAATACCTAGGTCCCAAGGTTAAAAACAAACAAACAAAAATCCCAAAATGTTAAGCCACAAAAAAAAAACCCCCAAATCTCATAACAATCTTGAGCGGTAATACTTACCATTCTATAGTGTTTTGGTTCTATCAGAAGCAGCTTGATACAAGATTCATAACATTTAAAGGACTCTTGTGCATGGACTGACAAATTAATTAGGTTGGCTTGCTTTTTCTGAAGGTAAAGGGGAGGACCTGGCTGTGTGGGTTTTCTTTCTTTTTTTTTTTTGTATGGGTAGTTGGTTGGTTTTTGTTGTGTGGTGGTTTTTCTTGTTAAGAGGAAACTTCTACAAACTGTGCCTTTGTTAGTCTTGCCGTTTTCCTGGCATGAACAAGAGTTCTACAAACTGTGCCTTTGTTAGTCTTGCTGTTTTCCTGGCACGACCAAGACGTTAATGCATTAATTACTAGATATATTACTGTAATACAGATGCAATAGACTTTCAAGAAAAAAAGGGAGAAGACACCCATGCTGTAATTTGAATGTGGAAAACATTAATGGAATTCTCATTTCTAACTGACGTATGTAAAATTTGTGGGTAAGAGATGAGTTGGTTTTAAAAAAACAAAACTGTGAAACTGTACAGTTATACCATTACCTAACTTTACCTTTTATTTTGCAGTGACCAGTGTAAAAGAAAATGCTGAAAAGTACATGGAGATGCTGGAAGATAAACTACATAGGTAAGGATGATATCATGGAAACCTTTGAAAGCTTGAAAGTGCTTGTTAATGCAGCAATGATATGCATAAAAGGGTTAGGGAATGTTTTGGAACTTGCGTTGGAATAATACCAGACATAGTTCAAAGTTGGAAATCCTGTAAGTGTTACTGTTAAGATCACTGCTCCTGGCTGGGCTCAGCACCTTTGCCACCAGCCTGCCAGGGGATGCAGGGAGAAGATAGAATGGGCGCATCCTCTGGAGCGGTGCTGTACGGCCAGGGCAAAGGGACCACGTGTGCGGTCGGTGTGCATCCCTCCAGCCCCACCCGCGGGTGCCGTAATGGGTGGTGTGAGCTCTTGAACCCCGCGAAGCCCTGAAGTACTGGGGATGTGGCCAAAATCACCCCTCCGTTCCTATGCAAAACTCAACTCTAAGCAGAGCTAAGGGATCTCTTACCAGAAATCTGGGCATCTTTAACAAGTAATGACTCTTTATACAACAGTTTTGAAAGAATGCCATTTTGGGGGATTGTGGGAAGCAAATAGAAACCAAGACAACAATGGAGATATTTTAAGAACTGAATCCTAATGAAGAATTTACTTATTTTTATGCCTTTTTTTTTTTTTTTTTAAACAAATGCTAACATTTATATTTCCTTCTCTTGCTGTGTGAAGGGGGCTGTAGATCAGCCCTCAAATTTTAGGCTGCTCCTTGAAATATGGTTAGCAATTGTGGCAGTGCTGTTGTAGTGGAATCTTCTATGTTAGTGGACTTTGCCTTGCACAAATATGTTTGTATTGGAAAAGGCTTTCATAGGCAGTAATTGGAGTTTCTGTCTTAATAAAATGCAGCTCACCAAGTTAGCACCACTTCCATTTCTATTACTGAGCAGGTATAGTTGATAAACTTGGATAAAGAAAGGGTTCTAGATCTTTAGGTTTGCTCACTCATACTTTTGAATGTAGAAGTATTTGTTTTGTATAACTCTTTAAAAGTAATTCAGAGCTGACTGAAAAATGATGGAAATAGACTTCGAAGATCAAGCTGCACGTCTGTGTGCTGCCTAACCCCCTCTTAATAACAGTTATATTCCATATACTCCAATCCATAAGTGTAAGACAAGTCTCAAGAACTTTCTGTGGGTTGTCTTTTTGAAAACCTTACTCTCTTAAAAAAATAAAATAGAAGGTGTAACAAGATGTATTGATACTTCTAGGCTGCATGGATTTAACTGACCCATCAGTCTCCCAGAAAAGGAGTAGTAAAAGTCTCTTTAACTACTAAATACTTGGAGAACCTGTATACTTTTTTTCTCCTGAGGATTTATCAGATAGAATTTGCAGTTGTGATTCATTTTAATTTGTTTATGCCTTTTTGTATAGTTTTTGGGTTGTCTACCTGGACTTTTCTGCTTCGGTATCTAAAATTGCAACACTTTTTTATGTCTTGATAGGTGTTGTTAATGAGCTTGCAGCATGCTTTTTTTCCCTCTTTCTGCTATTTGTGGGAGAAATTTCCATGCACTCCTTTATGTTTTGGAAGCATTTTTTTATGAACAGTAGTTGACCATTTCAAACTTCCCGTAGCAGATTTAAGAGTTGTCAAATATTGTAATACGATTTGTTGCTTTTGTATGCAAGGATGCCCTTCCTCAGTACCATATAGACCTGGGCCTGTTTCCGTCTAGTTTCTCTATTGTAACCAGGCTACAACCTTCAAAGTTTTGCTGTTGAGGTAATTGTTCTTCCCAGCCGATGCTGGAACGCAAATACGTGAAGTCTGAGTATATCACTGTGGCCACGCTGATGCACTTAAACTGCGCTTCAGAGCTTGCCATCAGCTTCTCTAGCAGACTGTTGTGGTGTTGCCAAGCTTCTAAAGTTTCCCTTCCTGCCCTTAAGAATTAAAAAAAAAAACCCAAACCCAAAAACAACCAAACAAAAAAACCCAACACCAAAACCACCACCACCCCCCCCCAAACAAACAAAAACCAAACCCAAAACAAAAAACCCCAACAACAAAACCCTCTTAAAACTCACCAAATAAACCCAACAGAAAATTCTCCCAAAAAAACCACTGCAGTGCTGGCCAAACCCCCAGATGGCAAAGAGTCAGTCCTGAACCAGTGAGAGTTTTTCAATATGTACAAATGGTGTTATTCTAAAAATAATTTATCCCAAGTAATTAAGGGCGAAGAATTTCTTCTAATATTGGTGGGAAGAGAAAATCTCTAATGCTTTTACCAGAAAGAAGTCTCTAAGATGCTGCATCTTTAAAATCTTTTTATATTTATGCTCATAAAGTGGTTATAAATACTAGTTTTTTAAAGGTTCTTTGGACTTTAAGTAATTAACTACACCTGCTTTACAGCTTGAGTAATTAAAAACAGAAGGTAAGAGCCCAAGAGGTGTACTTTCTTTTTTTTGACTTCCCCCTCCCTCTTAGAGAAGTTACTTGAGAGACTCTTTCTCTTTTTTGGGGCTTCATATAGATGCTCAGATTACTCCTTTATATATGTTTCATAACCTAAAGTCTCTCCAAGGAAAGTTTAAAGAATAAGTTTTAAGTTTACATTGTAGACAGAGGTAGAATTTGCATCTGGCTCATGGATGCACTTTTTTGCTTGCCTTTGAAACCAATAGAGGATCAAGTCTGTGCAGCATGAATTCAAATAAGCTTCTAAAGTTTTTCTGCAGATGAAACATATCATTTTGCTAGGTAATGTTTCAAATAGGAACAACCTAGATTCAAAACCCTTCAATTTAAGATACAGCTTCGAAATAAGGTAGAAATGGTAGAAATGAAATTTTTGACCGCTTTTATAATAGAAGAGATTTAATGAAGAAAACTCAGACCAAAACAGCTTTGATAAAGTTTGAAGTTAAAAAAAGTATCAATTTTATCAATTAAAATGTCTTCCTCCCCCTCTCCTTTTCTTTTTTGTTTATTTTCTTAAGAAAAGTGAGGAATATATTCCTCTTGTGATTTTGGGGGTTTTGTTCTTTTTTGGGGGGAGGAGGGAACCTAGCTTATTCATTGGAGTGCCTTTTTTGTTTTGGTTTTTTGTTGTGTTGTGTGTTGTTTGATTTTTTTAAACCAAATGCAGTACTTTTGCCTGCAGCCTACAAAATGCATCTATTCTCAAGTAGCTTAATAGGATGTTAATCTGATTAAGAACAGTACTCTTCCAATAGCCTTGCACCGACAGGGAAAAAAAAAAAGGAAAGCATGCACTGACAAAAAAGGAAATATGTTCAGTATCTAATAATTTCACCCCAAGAAGGCTAACCACCCATCAAGTCTACAGATTACTTAACATTGTTTTTTCCATCTAAAATACAGCTTGTATTCTGAGCAGTGGATGGACAGCTATTGAGGACAGTATCCTTCAAGAAAAGAATAAATAAATAGCATGTTTAATAATCCTGCAGGCTGTGGCTTTTCCAGTCACCAGTATACATCATACCACTCCTAGAGTTTATACATTAAATCACTAGCTGCTCCTTTGAGAGTGTAAGTACCATTGCTGTCGCTTCCATGGTGGACCTTGCAAATGGCTTACCTTTTGGTAGTAAACAGGAGATGTGCAAAAGTGCTCAGAGTTAGGATAACGAAGCTGCATTCAGTGAAGACATTTTTCTGTATGAATATCTGAAGTGCAAGAAGTTTTGCTGAGGTAGCTTCAACTCGTCACTTGAGGCATTTAAGAGGGATTGTACAGAAGTTTGCTATAGTTGTCTGATCTAGCTCATTGAAAGTCGGCTGAGCATCTTCTTGTGGGACTCTTGTTCTTCCACAGAAAGCCTATTTCTTCATCTCACTTCTTGCCACTCCAAGGGAAGGCTCTGCTGGGGCTTTGACAATCCCAACTCTTTCAAGACCCACCAAGTTCTGCCATAAGTGAACTTAAGTCATGTGAATGGTTGAGGGTCATGAATTGAGCCCAGGA
>NW_009627162.1:0-34835 GCF_000690535.1 Cariama cristata | reverse complement strand
GCCGTAAGAGCAGAAGATTTGGATTGGGATTTTGTGCTTAAATGCTGTCTCCTAAATCACTACCTAAATAGGAGTGGCCAGATTTTGCAAAATGTGTTGAGATACCAATAAACAACTTTGAAGTCAATGGAGGTGGAGAGAGAGTACCAAGTTATGTTTGTTTGGACCCTTAGATGTGGGAATCCAAGTCTAGACTTGGGGTTTGTAAATATTCACTTGTTTTTGAAGGTACCAAAATACCCACTTGCCTTTTAAATGGATGAGAAACCTTTGATATGTATTTCTGCATGAAAAGTCGTCATCTTCTGAGCTGTTTGCTAGCTTTTACATAGCTCAATGAAAGTCATGTGACATGAGCAACCGTACGTCTGTCACGTTTTACGTGTGCCCTGTATCTCATTAAATCTCTGTCCTACCTTCAGGCTGTTTCCCTTCCATTGCAGAGGGGGTTGTGAGAATGCATGTGCATAGAAAGACTGATCTGTCTGACAACTGTATTTGATAGCTGGAGAAACAAAACCAAATGTGTGCAACAAGGTAAAATTTAAAAAAAAAAAAAATTATCTTTCAGACCATTGCTCTTACAGAAGCTGGTAAATGTTCCGCGGTCAATCCAGTTATCTTATGAAGTGCTGTGCAAAAACAGGAGTTCGGTTACATCACTGAAACTTGCAGCAAAAGACTTTCCTGTTTTCAGCTCAGTCTTACCTTTGGAGACGCTGCTGTGCTGTTCTTGCAATAGTAGAGGGAAATAAGCCATTGTATTTAAAAAAAAATTATAAAAGATTTTTTTTAATTCTTTTCTTTCTATACTTTTTATATTTCTTTAGTATAAAGAAAACTAAGATTAAATTAATGGTGTAAATCAACTTTGTGAGATTTAGGATGAAAGAACAATGCTTTTAGTCTTTGAGCATCTATCTGCTAGATATCCATAGAAATGTATTTGGAATACATTGCCCTTGTAAAACTTATTGGAAACTGATAATCTGTGAAAGTTTGCACTCTTAAGCAGATGGAGTAAATGTGGTGGAATTGTTAGAAGAGAGTGGCATCTGAAGATTTCTCTTTTGTATGCTATGAATGATTTGATATTTGCCCTAAGAACTGTTTTTTTTGGCATACCAAATATTTCCTGAGTGGCACTGCATGTTAACGTGAAAGTTATGCCTGCACCATCTCCTGAGCGATTAATGATAGATACGATATTCAACGAAGGAGCGTCTCATAAGTGAAAATACATCTTGAGGGGGAAGGAGGCAGAGAGCAAATAAAACGTCAGGAGAGACCAAAGATCTTGGGACCATCGCTCATCCTTCTGCACGCACTCAGAACGTGAGAGCCAGAGCTGTCACGGAGAATTGAACCCCCAGGCAGCAGAAACCTCAGAAGGAACTGCCTTCATTGCTGATTAAACAATTAGGTGTTTCAGTGTCTCTCAAGACTCTAATGATTTTGTTTGGTGAGGTGAGGTCCCTGGTTTTTAGGCTCCCGTGCCCACCCAGAGCCCCGTTTGAGGTCTGACACTGTGCTATTGAAGAGCAGCCTGTGATATCCAAGCCCGCAAGTACAAGCTTGCAAATAATTGAGCATTTTAATGACAAAGCTGCTCTGTGGCTGTCTGTGGACTCTTATCTTCTGCAAGGGTAAGATTTGATCTTGGGCTGTTAGTGTCCTGTATGTCATTGTTGTAGAAAGCCTGATGTCTGCTCGAGGAGGAGGGCTGTGCTAAGGCTGCTGAGGAAGGCTTTCCAAAAGCTTTTCCCTCTGGTAGAGGCAGGAGCGTGGGCATGCTTGGGAGTGCCAGATGGCCTGCGGTAGTTCTGTGTAACCTGTGACTCGCCTCGGTTACACTGAGGGCCATTTCAGCTGCTGGTAGTATCTTTGGAGTGCACAAATAGGACTGAAATGCCGTCTTTGCCTGCCTCCCCCCAAGAGTATGTGTGTTCTACTGCGCTTCCGAGAGCGCGCACGGCCCCCTCCCTTGCTGGATAATGATCTGATCTTATTTTCCTTACCGACAGTTCTGCTGCAGGAGTGTTAGACGCAGGTTAGACAAAATGCTAGATCCTTCTAGTGACTCATTTAGTCCCTTTCTTCTTCCCAGCTGGCCTAAGTCATACACAGCTGTGCGAACATTAGCTCCGAGATGGTGAGCAGCAGACACTTTATATGCGGTGATGCATCCCTCTGTATCTCATGGCCCACATGGTGATGGCTTCTAAATCCCTTATCGTAACTGCCTCAGGCTGGAAACAATTTTTTTGTACCAGCCGATGTAAAGATGGCATTTCTTGAGCTGAGAGAATTTAATGTGATTGTACTGTTCTCCAGGCCTCGAAAGATTATGCTGTGACTTCCGTTCGTCACAAAAACGGGGCTTTTTAGTGGCTTTTTCTAATTCCCAGATAGGAATCATGAAATTATTTTGGGGGAATAATATTGTTCAAGAATAACTGGTGACAATTACACAAAGGTGTTTTACTGAGCTATTTTCTGTGCTCTTCTGCAAGAATGGGGAAACGAATAAATATGTCTCCTAGTAAGATGTAATATTGCCATGACTCTGCCGCTGTTGAATGATACAGCACCTGGTAACTTTGCAAATGGACGCAAAACCTTTCTTCTTTAATTGACTATTTCGCTGTTTATCTTGGTTCATTTTCTGTTCAACAATGTTTGTTTTCACGTTAATGGTGGCTTTTTTCGACTCGTGGATGCACAGTACGGGAAACAGAGTGGAGCCTTACCCTGCTGTAAGGTGTGCTCATCTGCACGACTCCCTGTTCGCTGAGGTGTGAAGGGGATTGTCTGTGATTAGGGCAACTTACATTTACTGAAGAAGCAGAAATCAAGCCCAAGGTGTGTTTTACCTGATCTCATACATCTGTGATTCTTTTTTTAAGAGTTTCAGTCAAATGTCGCTTGACTAGTTCAGAACAAATGTGGCTACAACCTGGTTGCTCGGACTGGTAGTGCCTGCATGCGTTCTGTATCAGAAATTTGTGGGTTTCTCGTGCAGGCAATATTTTTAATGCATTCGAACGTGTCATGTTCACTGAGCTCCATCCCTTCAGACAAGATGTCCAATGTCCTGAGGGTCCCATGCCATAAGAGGATAAGTCAGGATTAATTGCCACCACATCGCATTCCAGTTTACGTGAAAATGAACAGTCTTAAACCAGTTATTCTCTTCCTGTTAGCTTACATGCCACGTGTCTCGAGTCTCCTTTATAACATACCAAGTTTTAGAAGTGTTTTGGGGAGCAGAGCTGGATGTGAATGCTCTGACTAGCACGGCACGCTGAAGGAGCAGTGTTTCATACCGCTGACGGTCTTAAAGCTGGTCTAGGATGGTGTTGGAGCACATCAAAAGGGCTGTGTGTCGTTGTGGATGTATCGCTCGCTCTCATCTGGTTATGACTTCTTTACTGTTCCTGTCTGTATGGGTATTTCTTTTTTTTTAATGTAACATTGATTATATAGGGGTAGTTTCCCAAAGTGTGTTGTTGGCCCATGACTTCAAGCTGTTACTTATGAGTGATCCTGGTCTCCCTGAAGAAGTGCCCTTGGGTGGCAGTGAAATCACTTGTGTTGCCTGCCCTTGCAACAAAGGGCTGCAGGACTAGACCTGGTGTGATTATCTTAAATACTGAAAATTGGGAACGTGGTTAGAAGGTGATGCCACTGGAAGTGAACATGGTAAATAACTTATCAGATTTGCAAAGCTGGAAGAAATTTTTGCACCCTTTTGTGACATCTGAAAGCCGTCTGCCTCAGCTGTGGTTTGCTGCTCCTTAGAGTCAAACAGTCTCTTTTGAACATAACTGTAGTTTTATCATACTGAAGGGTTCCCAAGCAGCCTTCGACCACCACCGCCAACCCAAAACTTGTCTGGTTTCAGTAATACTGAAAAAGCATTGCGGTGTCACCAAACTCACACAGGGATGATCAGATACTTTGGACAACCAGTTCTCCTTGTTGTGAACAATACATTTGCTTTGTTTCCGTTACCTTATTCTTCAGTCTACATGAGGGACACTGTCATGAAAACAGGATTATTGTTTCTTAAAGCCTCATGTTTTCCTGATATTCTTTTCCAGCCTGAAAACAGCAACTTATGTCATAGCACTTACTTTGCTGTGGAAAGGTTACGGTGTCACGAATTGAAGGATTATCACTTCAGCTGTGTTAACGAGAACATAGGAACTTGTGAACAAAAATAGCATTTTAAATGGTTTCTATAGGGGAGGGAAAAATTGGCAAGATCCCAGTGATCTTTTGTTCTGGTATTGTTGTAGTGAGGGAAGTTTACTTGCCCGAAATATTCATGAATAAAAGGATCTGTGAGTAACAAAAAGCAAACTGCTAAGTGTGCTAGTTAATAAATTACAGGTGATTTTTTGGTTGCTGTATTGGCCCAGCCTTAGTTGGGAGAGACATCCTCTTTTTTTTTTTTAAATAGTTTTGGAAACTTAGTTTTCACACTGGTGAATGCAGTTAACAAAGAAGAAAAACTGAAGTATCTGTTCTTACTCTATTTCTTTTTTTTTTCTTCTTCTTTAAATGTTTGTGTGCTTTCTGGTTTCCTGTTCTTTAGTTGCTCTATCTTGAAGTTAGCATTCTTAGAGAGAGGGCTTTCTGATTCTCCTGCTCTTTATTGTGGCTTCTCTGTCTCCCTTCCTTCCACTTGTCTTATTTCCACTTAGTAAATTTTATTCTTACCTTCTTTGTTTTGTTTCTGGCTTTATTCCTTAGCACATGTACTTTGTTATCTCCGCTTTGTATGTCATAGGGGGGGAAGCTGGATGGTAGGAATCTAACAAAGTATTTGATTCACAGGAAACCTATTGTCACCTTTAAAACACAGCACATTATTTTTCAAGATATCTTAGGCCGTGTGACCACAGCACTGGTTCTCATTAAATGTGTTTATTGCTTTCGCAATCACTTACAATATATTTGAAAATGTCTGCAATGTCCTGACAGAGTATAATATCTTGGAAGCTCTTAGTAAATTTAAATTTAAATAATCTCCCAAGAAAGCTGATGGTATTACTTCATGGAAATGGATTAGCCTAGATTCACTGGGTCTGGAGGAAAGGGGAGAATCTTTGCTACTCTTTTCGTTTCTGGATGTGGAAAGGGTAGCTAATGCCCATAGGAGGTGGAGACTGAACTCATCTCTCTGGAATTGCAGCAAATTAGAGTTTGTAATCGTGTCGCTGCAGCATAATGCACATTTCATCTTCAGGGGGATCTGGTACCATGTGCTAGTGGAGATCCTTTGACAGACAAACTCGCGTCTCATGCCAAGATGCAACTCTTGCTTCTCAACCTGTAACTTGTGTCTTTCAGCACTGGCAGAACTAATGTTTATACCCATCTATAGATGAAATGCATGTTGCATGAGGAGTAAAAATGGAGGAGGGCCAAGAATGCAATCTGCTTCTTCCACCCAGTGAGAAAATATATTTAAAAAAGAAAAAAAAAAAAAAAAAAAAACAAACAAAACAAACAAACAAACAAAAAAAATCCCACCCAACCTAGTGCTTCTCTCTGTGGCCTCCACAAGATAGGAGATAGTGGCACTGATGGAACCTACCGTGTCTTTTGTGGCTCTTCTGAGTCTGCAGTGATAAAATGAACGCTTGCCTGCAAGGGGAGGACGACTTTGTTTTAATTCCTGAGGAGCTATCTGCTGGCTGAAGGTGTGGAGGGAGATTTTTGCAGAAAGGGAGGGATGTGATGGGGAGGCTTTTGGGTCCAGCAGAAGGGGACATAACACAAAACTTACTTTTCCACTGTAAGTCCAAGTAGAGAGTTACTATTGCACCAATGCATATTTGGTAAATACTGTGTCCTGAACATTTTTTAATGACTATTTGCCTTCTATATGAGACAGTAAGAAGTGAAGAAAGGCATAAGACCTACAAGCTTAGCAATTGTTGTCTTTTCTTTTTTTTTTCTTTTTTTTTTCTTTAGCATTTTGCCTGTTCAGGGATGCTAGGTCACAAATACTGATTTCTTTTTTTACTTGGAAGATGGGGGAATTGTGGCACATTACTGTATGGTTTTATAAGTAGTAGGGGAAAGCTCTGTTCTTTTAAAATCTAATCTCAGCAATAAAAGTAGATCTTTTTAGGGGAAGAAGGAGAAAAAAAGGAGGTCAGATTTGGGACCAGTTTCCAGTATATCTTAGAGCTTTAGAAAAAGCAAAGCACATGGTCACCCAGCTTTAGTAACTCTCTGTCCGTATTCATTCAGATTTCATCCAGGCTAGGGCTTTTTCATAGTTACTGAATGAACTTCAGTAGTTGGTGTGCAGCATTGGCAAAGACAAGGTGACAGGGGATTTTGCCACTTATTCATGGAGAAGCTTGCCCGCTTCCCCCTCTTCCCTCCAGGCTCTTTGTCTTCCATTCATTTTATACTTAGCATAGCAAAAATCATCAGAGGGCAAGGCTGGGTCTCCCCTTCTAAAAACAGAAAGTTTTGCCCTTACTTAAAAAGAAAATGTGCTGACAGTTCACAGCCTCCCTAGCTGGTTAGTAATTGTGTGTTTTGTTAGGATCTTTTCTTATTCTGTATGCTGTTTTCTTACGCTGCATTGTTCTGGTGCTGGTCAGTCATGCCTGCAAAGCTGGAGTTCAACACTTCACTGCATCTTACTAATGTCACTGTAGTCCTCTCCGCTGCAAATTCTTGCCTCATCGAGAATAGATAATTCTACATCACTTTACTGCTTTGGTGTGCTGAGATTTCCCTGTTTTGGAGCAGAAGTAATGTTTTCCTTATTATTATTTTTTTTCCAATCACTTGTGCTCTTCCCTATTTTCTCATCTCTTTCTATTTGGTTGAATTACTTGAATTTTATGAAGAGTTTGAAATTAATACTAATCAAATTTTTTTTGTTTATTAATCAGTCATATTTTTCAATGCAGAGAGGATCCCATTTTGTGAGTGGTGAATGTCTAACACGGCTGACAACAGTCATACTGGCTTCCTCTTCCCTGAGAGCCGGTTGTGTGGCTTTTTGACCTGGAAGCCTATACAATTTTTCTTGTAGATATCTATGCTAATGTATGTTTGCATTAATGAAGGGAAGGTTGATACAATGAGCTTTGGTGATTTGCTTTTAATAGTTTTCCGTTTCCTATGCAAAAATACTTTGGCTGTGAGCTATTTCTCTCTCTCAGCTCCCTTGTGCTTCAGAAAGTGTTCAACCACTGACCTCATCCTAGGGTTTTCGGAGGATGTTTGAAGATAAGGTCCAAGACCGCCAACAATGCTAGCGTTATTTGCGGCTCTTTAGTAAGAGCGTGCTGTCAGGTGAGAGGCACGCTAGAAACTAGGAACTGAATTTGAGAAACTGATAAAAAGACATCCACTTAAGCAGAAGACTGTTTCCAGTAATTTCATGGGACTTCCCCAGTCTTTTATTTTTACAGAGAAAAAGATGAGTGCATCATGACAGTAAACTCTTCAAAGTGCTTCTCTTTACCCAGCAGCATCACCTGTGCCTTGCCCAGCTCTGCCCTGCTCTCGTCTTCTCCGTGAGCTGATTTCATGCAAACCTCAACCTGTCTTAGTGGTGGAAATAAAACTGTGTGAGAGAAAGGAGGGATGCACAAAGCTGTTTGTCACCTCCGTGTCCGTGGCATTAAGCTTTTCCTCTCTTACCAGGTCCCCTTGATGGCTGCATGTAGGTGAATATAGGTAGTGAGAAAGACCTGATCCCTTCTGAACTTGGCAAGAAAATTGTTCAGAGATGGATGTGTATTTTCCTATTGCTACTGTTTTTGAGTGCATCCCTGAAGATAAGACTTGAAACCAGTTCGTGCATTCCTCAGAAGCTTTGTCATCTCTCTTGGGCAGGATTACCATCGACAGTAGCAATGGGTATAGGGCAATCGAGGAAGATGAGGATGGACGTCTGACGTCATCTGCCTGCTGTCTAGCCATGCTGCTAAATCCTCCTGTCCTGTCTTTGGACGATACTTTGTACAAAGTCCTGACTGGCCAATTAAATACAAGCATCATGATAATTAACCAAGTAGAAAATATCACCACGTGCATAGCATGAGTATGAAGATGTAGGATAGCTCTGCCTCACATGCAGCTGGGACAGTCTTTCGCACTAGGATTTGGAAGTGTTCGTTACTTGATGTACTTACTGCTGGGAACGTCCTCTGCCGGTTTGGGAAGACACGCAGAGCCCAGCGATTTAAAGTGTGCTGCCAGCAGCAGCGCAGGGTTCGTTGTGGCTAACGGGGTCCAACCAGGGAGGATCTGTAGACCCTACCCTTTCTCTCTTGCTCTTTTTGGCCCCGAACAGGATTTGGCTCCTGACCTTATTTGACCCTGCAGCTACAGCAGGTCATATCGTGCCCTCGGATGTTTCAGAGGAACTCCGTAAGCAAGCGGCTATCGATATCAGTATTTGGCCAGCACTCTTGTTTTTCCAGGTGTGTCTTCCTGGTTACAGAGGTTGAATTTCAAGGTACATTCCCACATGATGACATTATATCATCTCTCCCAATAGTACCCCTTCTAAAAGGGCATTTCTTTGTCCTGTTGTTTTTAATTGTTATGTATGCTTGGTTCCTGCTCAGCCAGTAGCACACGGGATGATTCACATTCCCAAATTCAGTTGACACTGAAAGTCTAAATCTATCATCCTTTCAGAGAGGGGAATGTGTTATAAACTGTTGAATTTTATATCAGACAATAGACGTGAATAATAGTGATAGGAGAATTGTGAATTCCTTCTATATGCTTCCTAACACTTGTGGTCAGAGACTGTAATAAACACTAAGAGATCAGGCTCATTATTCTAATTGCTTTGCGCTAAGATTGCCACCTTCTCTTGGTATAAATAGCCATCGCTGCTCTTGCAGCAGTGGGGGTTTGTGGCAGCTGAGAATGTGGCCTCAGTGCAAACGCTGTGCTTTCTTCCTGTGGCGTGCTTTTGGAAACCAGTGTGTTGTCTTGGATTAGAACTGGTTGTGACTTTGAAAGCCGCTGAATTGCTTCGGTTTCAGTGTAAGTCACTGGAAGTTGAATCTTTTGTGGGGTTCAAACTCATGAAAGTATTTAGGCTTGTGCAGCAGCTCAACTGTTTAAACAGAGCTTAGATGAATACATAGGTCCTGAGATGCATGCTTTCCAAAATCAGGGCCTAATTCATGCCTCGCCTCTAAAGCTGATTTGGGATCAAATACTAAATAGTACAGGAAAAATATCTCATTTCAGTAATTCCCTTCCAGTTAACCCCATTGTGAGGCTTTGCTGTTCATTGCAGGAGCCAAAGGCGAGCCGGCTGCAGGCTGAGTTATCAGAGGTAGTACCAAACTTGAAGGTGCTTTATCAGATTATGAATGAGGTGAATGATAAACTCGGGTCGAGAAGCTGGCTTTATATGGACTGCTTAATAAGAAGAATTCCCTACTAGCTTTCTCCTCATCTATCAAAGTTCAGCTTTTCACTCTTACAATAGATTATTTATAATAGATGTTTTAGTGGAGGTAGGGGCAGAGGACCATTACTCTATTCCTTTTCTTAAAGAGAAATAAATAGCCCTCAAAGCAGGTAGTAAATTTTTTACATTATAGATTAGGTAATATAGTAAAAATAAACTGTAGAGTAAATGTAAGGACAAAATTGGGTAGTAAATTCTTACTAGAAGGTGCCTTCCTTCTTCCCTTGTAAATTAATTTCCTGCATTTGACATGTCGGTCCCATTCCCGCATCCACCTTACATTAAGAATCAAAGTGAAAACCATCAGCTGCAGCAGTCTATCATTTTGTGTTTCCACTGGAGATAATTTAAGTATAACACAGTGACATTGAATATTGATAGAAAGAAGACAGGCCGTGATTAAAGTTTTGTGCTGGGTAAAATAAATGGCTGGAGGATTGAAGAGAAAATGGCAAAAATATTGTTCGGTATTGTGTAGTATCTTGTTTTTTAATAACACTAATCCAATGTCCATTATTGGTTTTAAGCACTAGAAAAATTGTTCTTCCTCCTTGTTTTGAACGGGCTTTTCAGGAAAGAAAAAGCAAATGTAAAATATGTACGTTTCACATAAAACACAAGGTGGTAGTTCTGTCCTTAAGATGCTGATATCAAGTTTTTTCCTATGGGCAAGAGAAAGATGTCATGATTTTTAGCAGATTGGGTTTTTTTATTTCAGCTTAGATTCTAATCCTTCAGTATCTTAGATGCACTAATTGTTTTTTTTATTTCAGCTTAGATTCTAATCCTTCAGTATCTTAGATGCAGTAGGTAATGTTTAACTGAGTGGAAGAATTTGTGGACAATGAGTGTAGCTGATAGGCTTAAATTTTTAAAAAATATTTGGCAGAAAATACTGTCAGATAATTATGTTTTTCTGTTTACTATTATGTTAAAAGGAAAGTATTTATACAAGTTAAAAATACTTATTTCCTTCGTATGTGTACATCTTCACATCCATCTATCCATCCATCTTCACATACTGTGAAGTCCTTCACACAAAGATAAAGCAATGCAATTAAAATTGTTTACAAATAGAACATAATGCGTATAAACATAACGTGTGATTTAGATGTTAACTCTACAGTGCAGCATACCCTTGTTCTGTGCGCAGTCTTTCCTAGGATCTTCATCTGAAGACACGACCGTGAGCTACCACGAGCAGTTGAACGGCTGTGTTATCTGCTGGGTAACAGCACAGAGCAGGGGGAGAAAGAGAGGCAGGGAAGAAAAGAGTTAAGCTTTCAACTGAAAGGAGTATAAAGCCCTGTGGAGGTTGTCCCTGCGGCCAGACCTGCAGAAATAACCCCGTCCCCGGAGTGAAAGTTCAGACGGGGCAAGGGGAGCTGTGAAGGAAGCAGGGTCCATGCAGCAGGCAGCAGCAGTCTGAAGGACATGGTGCACCATTCGAGTGGTTGCGTTCCAGCATGGCATTTTTCCTTCCAAAGCCATTTTATTACACTTCAGTACCATTCTGTGTTTTTAATACTGGGTGTAGAGTGTCTGCAGCGTTAAATATCTCGGATGAGCAGATCTCTGCTTGTATTTGGGGTTCTCCACTAGAACACATCTGAAATTTGGCAGATGTGGGCAAGGAGGGGATTGAACAGTTGCTCTTCTTTTTACTCACAAAGCCAAGAAGTGATAGCTCCTAGTTTCCACATAACTTAAAAGACTCTGGTGGGTGTTCCCTAGCAATATCGTAGAGGTTAGATCGCTCAACAAAAACACAGGGTACCTGTCGCTGGGTACTCTGTTACTGCACCTCCAGGTGTATACTCTGCCCTGCCACATCCCTGAGGAGAGGAGAGAAGGATGCCCTAGCCACCACAGGGAGGGCTGGGCTGGGGGCTCTGCTCACCCCTTTCCTCAAATCTGTCCCTTTCTGCACATTTACCTCTGCTCCAGGGATGCTGGAGAAAGCAGAGCCACTGCTATCACCCATTCTTCCAGCTGCATGAAAGTAGCGTCCACATCTCTGTGCTGCACTACCGTGTCCTGTCTGGGGGTGCTGGATGTCTTTTGGGTAGGACTGTTGTGCACAGGACTTGTCTGGGGCTCATAAGGTTTAGATATTAGAAAAGTCAGCCTAGAGCAAGATTTTTAGGTGTTGAAGATGTAGGAGTGTAGAAGTTAGATAGGGATTTTCAGGATTGCTTTCTTGAGCTCTTGTGGTTCTGACCCAGAGTATTTTCCAGGACATCAGACATCATATTTAAAGGGGGTCAGCTGCTTGTTGTTTTCTAGATATTATTGTATGTTTTATAAGGGAGAAGGCAAGGTCAAAGAAGTAAATTGCCTGTGCTAGAGAAAAGTAATGCAAGCTTCAGGCTTTGCCTGGGAGTTCCAGCTGGTCTCCAAGGTAGGTGTTAGAGCAGGTTGTCATCTGATGGGAGAGCGTGGAGTCTCCTGACCTTCCAGGAGTGAGTCTTGTTTTGACATGGAGAAGTGCAATAATAGTGCTGAACAGCAAATGAGTGTTGTCAGTGAGCTTTGAAATAAGGGAGTAGGAAGAATGTCTCCCGCACTGGGGGACAACCACATGATTGGAACAAGATGAAGTCAATTCATGAGATTTTTGGCTCTTGAGGAGACTGGAGAGAAGAAACATAGTGCAAGGAATTGAATTGTGAAACTGAGGTTGTATGAAGGTATTTATAGGATTAGGGAGGCTTGTGAGAAGGAAAAAAAAAATCCCAGAAGATCTTTATTTCAGATGTTTAGATCTAGTGCGCAGGCCAAGGGGAAAAAAAAAAAAGTTGCTGTTTGGGCAGAGTCCAAGTTTTCTTTGTCCCTTTTCCTGCACATTCTTTCTTCTCTCTTTTACGTTCATCAGCTGCAAGCTGTGACGTGATGAGCCCTGGCTGTACCTTCTCCCTTACCAGTCTGCCGTTGCACACCAGCCAGTTGGGGAAGACAGGGTTATGTCCCTCCCTCTCCTTAGAGCCTCATCTGACCCACTGATAGGAACGTTGTAGTCCTTGGCTTGTTCAACAGATTGGTTGTAGGCATCTTCGCTGTAAGAGTCGTTAAGCATTGGAATGGGCTCCCCAGGGAGGTGGTGGAGTCACCATCCCTGGAGGTGTTCAAAAAACGTTTAGATGTGGCGCTTCGAGACATGGTTTAGTGGGTTTAGCGGGCATGGTGGCATCAGGTATACGGTTGGACTTGATGATCTTTTGAGGTCTCTTCCAACCATAACGATTCTGTGATTCTATCTTGAGGTGTAACAGCTATGGTTGAAGATCAAGAACTATCAGGCTGGAAACCTTTTTTTTTTTTTATGAAGGAGAGAAGCAAAACATATTCCTGTAAGCATATTCCTGTAAAACATTCCTAGTAAATACTTGTTAAATATAAGAAGGACTGTTAATGCATGACTGAATTAATATGATAAATGAAATCAGAGGGGTGGGTTTCTGCTAACAGCGGAGCAATAGGATTGCCTTTCTGCCTCTAAGTATTGTTACTGCATACTTTCTTTTACTTGCCTCCTTTGTTCACTGCATGGTTGTTGCCTTAAGAAAAGGCAACAAAGCCATAACTAAACGCAGAGTAAGAAGAGCTAATTCTTTCTCTGTGGTGCAAAATATAAAGAGGAATGACCAAAGTATAGAGAAACTTTCCCTAGTTTGTACAATAGATCAATCAAGAATGGGGATATAGAACAAAGTCTTTTGATTCGCATTGCCATTTTCTGCAAACCTCAAAACTTTCCAATCCTTTTATTTGTTGTAATGAAAATTCCCGTTGTTTCTGCCAGACTATTTTTGTTGCATTTCATTTGCTTTCTTGTCAGAGAAAGCTGCCTTTAGGGTCAGTGAATGCAGTGTTAACACGTGTGCCAGGTACCAGCAAAAGGTAAGTACATGCTTTCCTGAATCTGCACCTTAGTGTGGCTTACCTATTAAAAGCAAGCTGTCTAGAGTATTTCTTCTTAGCGATGGTTAATCTCCCCTCATAAGTTAGCTTTTGTTTATGCAGCTTCTAAATAAATTCCTTACTATGTAGCCTTTTAGCTTCCGTCTCGCTCTCTTGGCTTTCGAGATGTGCCTTCTTGCAGGGATTTCCCTTAAAACAAGCAACATCTTCAATCAACACATGGCGTTGACCTCAGGGTGTTATAAACCAGTTTTAACAGTTCATTCACCGAGGTGCATTCCTGAAAACTAGTGATGATGAGATTTACAAGTAGTGACATCTCCCCATATTGATGCTGATTTGCTTTTGAGGAGATTTTGAGGGACTTTGTTTTGTTTTTTTTTTTTTAAAAATAGGGTTTAATATAAAATCTTTTGGCTATTTTCACACAGGCATGTTTTCATTTAGGCTGTAATGTTCAAGAACTGAATGTGCCTTTTGTATGTATGCAGAACCCTCAATAGGAAAGTCGTGTTCTCATAGTTCCAGTTAGCACTATAAATAGCTTTAGAATAACGTGCTGAGAACCACACAGAGAGTACCCATTGATATTGCTGGGAATCTGGTGAAGAGACAGAGGAGCAATGTTCATTCAGATTTCAAGGAGGAGAGAGATAATCCTTGCTGGATATGACTATCGACATGAATTTCATCCAATGTTACGAGTAGGTTGAAGATATACTTTAGTTTCCTTCTACCCTCTGGTCTCTGGTGGTGTTTCCTAGAAAACTACTTGAGACTTGGTAAAGGCATCTGCAATTACAATTTCAGTTGCCACTTTATGAAGAGAACTCAAGGATAAACCTCTCTGTTCCAAATTCATTTCCTCGTGTCCATAAACAGCTCTGTTTCTCTGACAGCTCTTTCATCATCGTCAACTTGACCTAATCCAGAATTCTCCCTGCTGTGTCCTTTTGTGTTGCTGTGGATGTCTCAGCCATTCTTCAAGTCAACTTAGGCCTACTCTTGTAGATTCTTTCTGCATAGTATCCTTGAGATAAGACCTGTCCCGGCTATCCATCCAGCTAAAAAATTACTCAGATTGAGCCTTGCATCTCACTTACTTCACCATCCATTTCCGTGGCTGTGACTTGACAAAAGCACTCTTGCCCTACTCTCATCCATTCAAAGTGCTGTTGCCCCTGCAATGACTGTTTTCTCTCTCCCTTTTTTTTTTTTCCTTTTTAATTCTGTGTTTCTGGTCATTTCACTTTGTTTGCTTTTCTCCGTTGGTTCTCTCTGTCCTGTAACATCAAACATAACTACTAGCCTTCAATGTCTAGGCTCCTCACAATCTTTTACCACCTATTCAGTGGGGTTGGTTTGTTTGATTTTTATATCAGAGGACTGACTTCCATCTGCAGATGTTAAACCACATTGGTATCAATCATTTGCCCATTATATTTTTATACTAGCATCTTTTCCCTTTCTTGCATGATTCCTTTATGGAGAGATGGAGATCTTAGATATCCACTGAGCTGTTTCATTGGCCTCCTGCAAGACCTTAAAATTCTCTTTCACTGTGATACCTCAGTGTGCTTGACAGCGATTAGAATTATTAGTTACTGATGTAACTAATTAAACTGTTGTGCTGTAACTAATGTGCTGTGTTCAGTCCACTGTTGTCTCAGAGTTTCTTTGAACATCATTGTCTATATCCTAGCACGTGTTGCTTGTTTTAAACTTAAAAGACTTTCTGAGAAAAGGGCCATCATTGTAATCTGTTTGGTGGTTGTAGAAGGCCTGGCAGTTTGGACTCGCGAGCACTCTGGCACTTGGAAGTTCACAATCAGTAGGAGATTAAGGTACGCTTTGTTGTTGCTGGGTCTGTATAAATGGGTGATGGATTGTGGGTGGTTGTGGATTCCAGCAAATTGATCCTGGCACCTCCATTGAATTTGCCACGTATGCCACTTGGATAGTAATGTACAGGCAGGCATATTACACCTAGAGGCTGATACGTTATAAAATATTTATAAGTGTAGGAATAATATAAAATCTGACCCAATCTCAGTCTGTCATTTTGAAAAGTTGCATACCTGAAAAAAAACTCGCTGTTCGGTACAGACATCCACATACTTTTGACTTTGACTGTAAATGCACTTTTAGTGTGGATTGAACATGAGTAAACCAAACTCTGAAATTCAATTGAGCTTGATTTTACACCTGATATAAAAGCTAAATATTTTTGCTGGGGACAACATAATTTTTAATAATTATTTCATAGGTGTTTCTGTGTCAGCTATTTGCAGCTTTCAAGTAATTTTCATTCCAAAAGTGTGTTTGAAAAATGCTAGGCACTGAATTTCAAAATACAGACTAAAAGGTGCGGAGTCCTTGGGCTTAGGTATGTTCAGACTATCCAAGTACAGGTGCGTTCACTGATTTCAGTTGAAAAGTTCAGCATAACATCTTAGTATTTTAGTTCAAGATGCATCAGAATTTTACAGCTACAATGATAAAACAAAGATGTCCTTAAAATAAAAGCAAGCTATTAGCGATATGTTCAGTAGTTGCTGATTACTAAAACGGGTGTAAAACTTGGACGCGGTCAAAAGCCTGTTGACCGATGTGCTGAGCCATGGCTGATTCAGAGCAGCCCAGGCACCCTTACGCTGTACTTTGATATATGCTGTTCATCGTCTCCACTGCGAATGCTACATAGATCACCATCTCTGCCCCAGTTTTGTCAATAGAGCTCTTCATTAAATTGAATAGCCAAAACAAGCTCTCCACTGGAAATTATGATTTAGGTCTCTAGTGTATTTTCTGAGCCTTTAATAATAGGCCATCTACAGCTGCAAACAAACTTTTTCAAAAAGCAAGTAACTGGGCTTACGTATGTCTACAAGGAAATGTTTTGGCGGTGTAACCATGATGATGTGACTGACAAGTAGAGAAACAGTGGGGGTTATTTTATTTTTCTGGCTTGGTAAATGAAATGCTACCTGGATGGAACACAGAAGTGTAATCCAGTGAAGATTTTTTTTTTTTTTCCCTTTCTAATTAGTGATACTCTGAACTCCTTGGGGGAGACCAATTTGTGGACCTCATGCTGCATTCTGCCTTCAATAAACATATATACTGACTCTATGCACAGATCAGATAGCTCAGCTTCTGGAGCTTAATTTTGCTCTCGGTCTCCAAACATTGCTGTGTGAATTTTACAGCTTGGCATCTCGTAGAGTTTGTGGAGTTAAAAACATACCTTTGTCAGATTAATGAATTATTTGTGAGCAGTGCAATTCCTTTATCCTTTGTTTAGAATAAAAGATAAGCTGGTATTTAATTTAGTCACAAAAGTTAAAATCAAATAGTTATTTTCCTTCTTTTAGTCACTTATAATTGCTTACAATTATATAGTAAATGATGTAATTTGAAAAGCACTGTGAAAAAAATATTGCGGTTATTAGATATTAGCATTCAAATCCGTCTGGAAGTGTGTATTGCCATGGGAATCGGCGCTTCCGAGTCCCGTCCTGGGCTCTGCCACTGATCTGCTATATTTTAGCAGGCAACCTAGTCTTTTGTTTCCTTAGAGACAACATGTATTAAATGGAGATGCGACCACTTCTCTTCAAGCAGCATGATGTTAGTGTTCAGTGTCTTATTCTGAAAAACTATCTGTGCCTAGAAGTCCCATTTACTTCAGGTGAAAATACCTGTTGGATGGATCTCAGGAGCGGTATTTGTAATGTATACGGACATCTCTGAGAGATGATCAATGGATTAAAAGTATGAAGAAGTTTGGTATTTTGAATTTCCTAATAATTTTGTTTTTTCTTTGGTGGGATAACAAAGTAGAAAAAAACCCCAAAGCACATTAGTGAGGTAAGGACAACGCTCAAAAGTATAAGACTGAAGGAAAGGAAGAGCCTTGTAGTTTAATCTAATCTGATTCACCAGAGTTGAAGCAGGCACATTTCAGTCTAACAAGAAATTTAGTTGTGCCTGTTTTCCAAAAATTAGAGCCGATTTAATGCAGTAAATGCTGTCATTGTTCATACATGATCTTCTACATCAAATTCAGGAAAACCACACCACTGCTTTTAGGATGACAGGCCTGTAGGTCTGATGGCATGGAGGAAGCTCTGGTTGTGGTCACAAGACACCCGGACTTGTGTCTGATCAGGAGAAGATCACCTGTAGCCGGTGTACGCCGTACAGTTGGAAGCAACATCTTAGCGCAAAGCTTTTTTTTATGTCATCGACTTTGTAATAGGGCCATAATTTTACTGCTTTTCAATTTGGAATCATTTGTGTTATCTTAATGGAAGTATTTGAGCTGGTTTTTTTTTCATTGTTTTTGTTTTCCTATCTAATAATAAGCAGTCACCCCAAAAATTACTTGAAATAGCAACTATTCTCCCTGAACTGCAGTGTTTTTTTTTTTCTTTTGGCTTTTATTTCAGCTGCGGGAGCCAGCTGCTCCAAAGAGTGTGGGAAGCTGACTTGGAGGCCTGTCAGCTGTTGATCCGAGGGTTTCAACTGAAAGAAACCAGTTGCTGTGTTTTTGAGGAAGAGGAGAACCAAATGGATGAGGTGGAGATGACTGCTGATGGCCCATCTGATGCCGAAAAAAGAAAAGGAGGTCGCTTTCCAAAGGGCACAGAGTGGGGCACTGTTCCCTGCGCCAAACACAGCGAGCTAAAAGAGGTATCTGAAATATTCTACAGCTGCATTTCAAGCGATATTGCTGGTTTTCCTTTTGAGAGGAGAAGTTGAATCCGGGTGATGGGTCAGCAGGGCAGGTTAAGTATGAACTTAACATCTGGCCTCCAATCTGGGACATGAATAGAAGAGTTTATTAGCTTCTCGGAAGCCCTTCAACCCTTTTTTCCTTTCACCATCAGTCTTTGTAAAATGTGGAAATTATTTGGGCAATAAATACAGAATGTACGTCAGGATTTAAAGGAGAAAGAATTAAGTATTTAACACAAATTATCAGCTGTTCCTCGTCTCACTGATGAGTTTCACCCTGAGTTAGTTCTGCTGACTTGTTAGGCTGGATCTGTGTTAGCTGAAGTGGAGGGTAAGTTTTCCTCTTCTAGTGAAATGGTCAAAGGCTTCCTAGCTCAGCTGCGAATAGGCTTCCAGCACCCAACAAATATTAAAAGGAGGAAAAAAATTGTGAGGCTTAAAAGGTTTGACAAATTTCTTTTAAGTTTTCATGTTCCACTCTGGAATGCCATCCTTGCTTGAAAAATGTACAGCTACCTAATAATCTTTTAACTGCAGTGCCCTGCACCGCCAAGGTAAACGAGCTGTTCAAAAGCTTCATCACCCAACAGCACCGGCGTGACGAAAAGACCCTCCAACAGGAGTTGTCAGTTTTATTACCTTGGAATTTGGTTCACAAAAATTAAAATTGTGCTTAATTGCACCCGATGTTAAGAGCCATTGAAGCGTGTGTTACGTTGAAAGCTGATGCCTGATTTTGCATTTATGCTGGCTGAGACTTAGCAGAAGTCCTCACTGTAAAATCTCCTCTTGTTAATTTTTTTTTTTTATTGGACTTCAATCGTACTTGCAGCCTTTTCCTAGGGGAAATGGCTTACAGACTGACTCCACGTAGAGAGCGTTTTTATTGGAAATGGTCAGCTGTGGCTTTGATTCCACCCATCTTCCCTCCTGCCCCCTTACCCTGTTCCTGATGAGTCGGCTGAAGTAACAGGAGGAATTCTGTTGGGTATGGAAAGCTGCGCTCCCCTTTCGAAGGTGCAGCTGAGAAGCCCTGGAGGGTTGGGGGTTTTGTGACTGTTCCTGTAGCACTCGAGATTTGTGCTGTAGCTGATCACCTATTTCACCCCTGCAAGCCCAGATCATTTCCCTGGAAATCAGCATTGCTGTCCTAGGATGACGACTAGGCAGCTGAAGTGAGGTGACTTCTGGTTCTGGAGAAGGTGCAGGACTCCAGAGGCACAGGTTCCTCCTGGGTTTAATGGAAGAGGACAGCATAGTTGCAGTGCTTTCATTAAGCTCCTCCTTTTGAACTTGCTTTTTGATAATTTCCTCTCCGTCTCTGTCAACCATAGAGGGAACTTAGGGAGACTAACCCCTAACTTCAGCTCTTCATTTAGGTGCTTAAACTTTGTGTTTAAATACCTTTGCTTGGGATCTGGCCTATCCTGGTATCCTGAATAAACTCCATTTTGAGAACGTGCCAAAATCCACTCAGAAGCTGATGTGTGAATATAAACATGAAAATACCCATCAGTGAAGGACCTGTGGAGCTATCCCTGCATCTGTTCCCACAGCACTCCTAGGACTGATGGACATGAAAGAAAAAAAGAAGCAGTTTTGTTAGTACAAGACTAACGTTTTCTAACTTTCAGAAGAAGTTGAATACCACAGTTATGTTTTATCACGACTTACTCTGCTAGCCTTCCTCTGCTTCAGTGCTGCCTGCAGCTTTGACCGTTGAAGCAAAGGTATGCATCAGTGATGACTGCAACCCATTGCAACCGTAAAAAAACCCAACATATAGACTGTATTCTGGTTCTGGAATTAGGGTTGGGCTGCTTGTTTTATACTGGGATTTTTTTTTTTTCCTTGTTTTGGGGTATAGAAGTTTTACCCAAACGAGTACACTTTAGGTAGTAAAGCTGGTAGGATCTCAGTAGGAGTGACAGGCAGTATCTACACTTCTAGAGAAGAGCTATAGTGTAACATTCCCTAACATCTCCTAGTAGTTCATCGCAAGGCAGAATATAAAAACAAACAAAAAACCTGACACATTACTTAGAAAGCATGCTAACTTCCAGTTTTGAACGTGAGGTGCAAGAGAGAATATGTCTTCATTTGCAAATGGACTTCGTTGAAAGACAAACCCCTTCTGTAGCGTGTAAGTGCTCTGTTATACAGTATTGTATTTTTCTATTTAAAAATTATTTAATATTTGTGGCCAGAAAAAAAAAGCAGTGTAGCTTTTAGTCTCTAAATTTAGCCGTTCGTATGACTTTCATGGAAGGAACTTACTCTTGTCCTTTAGTAGTGAACCTTTTTGTAACCATGTATCAGCAAGTGGGGATACCTAATAGAAAAGCACCTATTTGTCGAAATACTTGACTTGATATTATTGAAGGCGGCTGTGGTGTCCCTGTGAGAGGAGTAGCTTGACGTGGTTGCCATGTTTCTAGAGTAAGTTTTCTCTTCAACTGTGTCACTTCTGTTCCCCACGGGGGAATTTCTGGAGAGTGCTGTTGGTCACTGAAGCAGGAGGAGAGTGGCATTCTTTGTATTTAGAGGTTACTGAATTACTTGTATAATATCATTCAAAACGGTATAGCAAAGGGTAATAATAGCATATGTGCATATATGCCGTGGAAGGTACATTTCATTCCCAGGTGATTGATTTACTTTACGGTGAAGTGCTATGCATGAAGCTCTCCAGTTATTTATCATGTTGTATCTGGCGAAGTATTACTGTGGAGTGGATATTGGTTTTGTTGATGTATGCCATAAATACCATTTTCTTGCATATGACTATCTTACTGTATAGGTTTCATTAGAAAACAAAGAAATAAGAAGTGTAAAAAAAGCGAAATAAACAAATAGAAAGAACCCTTCACTTAGATCCTCAGATACTGCTTTGCAGAGGGGCTGTTTTTCGGTTTTAATTAAATATCCTCACTAGATCATAAAATACGACATGTTCTGGTATAAAATATGTAAGGTATAAATTGTTTGAAAGTTCAAATATTTTACTGTCATGTGTGTGCACAGGTTTATTAACTGTCAACAGTTATTTTATGGTCTTCATAACTGTGTTTTCTAAGACAGTACAGATTTTATTTTTTTTTTCCTGGTTTGTTTATGTGGTAGACTGTGGCATCCCAAAATAATCCGGTGAATCAGATTTCCTTTATAACACTGACTGTTAACCAGGGGAGACAGTCACACGCTTTGGCAGCTCAGCTTGTTGAAACATCGATACTAATTTTTTGGTCAAAACTAAATAAAGTGAGGCCAGCAAAAATCATCCTGTGGAACACTCTGAGTTACTTAAGAGTTAAGATGTATTCCTCTCAATTACACCTAACTCATTAAATTGTAGTGTTTTAAAAAAATGCTGAGGCAAAGTTATAGACAGTATTACTCGCCTCAGTCATGTGAAAGTCAGCTTGTTGTCTAATGTATTTGATATAGATTCTTGAATTTTCTTATAAATGTGTACTCGCCAGCTGGTAGCTATCTTGATGAAATTAGGGTGCCCCGTCATCACAGTTACAGTTTGTCTTTTTGTGGCTAATTGATTGGGCTTGATTTGCTCCCAAGTCTCTGAGGAATTAAAGATGGGTTCTAGTTTTCATCCCAGAAATATTCCATGCTTTTAAACTGACTGCAAATTATTTTGCCCAGGTGACATGTGGGCGAGGTTGAAGTTACTATGATTGTTATTACAGAGTTAGATAAATATCGGGGTGATTTCTAAAATACACAGTAACATTTCATTTCTCTTCAGACATTAACACCTGCTTCTTCCACTCCTATGATACCTTGCTTTATTTTTTGCTTGTTGATAACGTATGTGTAAGCCAAACCTTTTTATAACACCAGAAACGCCGGTGATAACTAATAAAGCGAGAGAGGTGTGTGTGGTGGGAGCTCCCTAACACCAAGGATCTTGATGAACATGAGTATGTGTGCACCTGCAGGCTTCAGTTCCTGACCTATCCTTTTGTCTTCTGCTGCGGCTGTCTGACATGCTGTGCAGTGCTCCCTCTTAATCCCTGTGAAGGAAAGAAACACCTACTAGATTTCAAGAAAATTGAGGTGATTAAAGTTCCCAGGTAAAAATCAACGTTCAGTAGCGTTACCTTTTGTAAGTCAGCGTTTTTGGTAGTTAGCCCGTCAGAATTCTTTGTCGATCGTTTCTTGCTTTTTCGCTGTAAAAGAAGCAGAGAGCAGGGGTAAGAGTAAGGGCTGCTGTCTTTTTCTCACCTCTGCGTTCTTCAGTTTTGCCATCTGGGATGATGTTTCGGGGTCTTTTGTAGAGCACTCTGGTGTTGGGAAGATGTTCTGTATTTGCAAAGCCTTCACGTGATTCACTGTTTTTAAGATACTGAATGTTCTAAGTGATACTAAGTGGATAATCGTGAAAAAATAATAATTAATATTTAATGTGGTGTCTGTCATTAAAAAGAAGCCATCACAGGATATGACACAACATTTTTCAGAGTTTAGCGATAGCAAGAACCAAGAAAGCCTCTGTCAGCAGGCTGTAACTCATTACTGTGCATTGAGATAGCCTGTGGTCCGGGAGGCAAATGGGCAACGTGTAAAGGACAAAGCCTTTAGAAAGCTAAATAAACTGTGTGCATTCATTGGAGTTTTAATTAAACGTATTTGTAGAGCTTCAACAATAATTTGGAAACTTTAAATTTAATCTTCATTTTAAATGTCAGCATTAAGCATCAGTAAAAGTCAGAGTTTGAGTGGGTTTTTTTTGTACCGCTCCAAGCTGGAAGGGATTTCTTTATCGCCAGGCAGTTGGCTTGTACACCGTGGGCAGATCTTCGTTGTACACTCACATGCCTCGTGGTGCAGTATGATGCCCCTTAGCTGTGAGTGATACTGGTGTGTAGTAGCTACGGGTAAAAATGCTAACCCTTTGGCTAGAGATCATAGCACCTCAGTAAACTTAATGCTTATGTGTATTTTGCAGTAAAAATATAATCAGAAATTAATATTGCAGCTGAAAGAAATCTAACCAACCTCTTTTCAGATAGATTACTGTAAATAGTACCCAGTAATAATAATAATCTTATGGCAGAGTAATGATTTTGCATTTTATTTTATATATATGTGCATACCTGTGATACTAAGCATCGCCCTACCAAAGCAATATCCCAATCTCAGTTTATTTAAAGATTGTCAATACTGTTACGTGTGATAGGTATTAATGATTTTCCAATAACGTTAACGTCAAATTTCTTTGCTCTTCAGCCAATCAATGAAACGTTGGCTAATCTCTTACAGACTTTACAGAAGCAAGTTTTGAAAGAGGAACTGACTAGAGTTAGCACGTGTTACCAATACAAAACACGAGTGGGATCTCTTCGTTTCTCCTGCCCAAAATCACTTACGGGGTTTGTGCCAAAAAAAATTTCTGTAGACTTTTGAATGGTGTATAGATCTGTAAGAGCTTGATAGAAAAGTTAGTTTAAATCTATAGTTAGTCCTTCAGTTCCAGAGGCAGTATTCCTTGGGGGTTTTAACTGGGAAACCAAAGGCAGGCTTTAATAAAATGTATTCAAATATAGCTTTAAATATTGGGTGTCTGCCACTGCTCCGTTATAAATACAATTGAAATGTTTCATGTGTGTGAAGCCAAATGATGTAATTGTTCAGCTTATATAACTTTTTCCTGTGCTATAGGGTTTTTAGACATTCCATTGAAATCTTACTGTTTATATAGCATGTATCTACCTTATACTTAATAATTTATCTCTAACAGGTTATGGAAGACATTTCATTTGGAGCAGAGGGTCATTTATCCGAGGTAAGTGTTTCCTAGGCAGTATAAAGGTGTGATATTGTACAGACTTTTCTGGGTCTCAATTAGAACTAATGACAGTTGTTTTTATAGTATTACCTTTGGGCAAAAATTGCTGGAGCATGTGCAAGCACTTAGAAAAGCAACACAGGCACAACTAGACTGGACCCATTTTTTTTTTTCCATTGAAGATAATGGCAAAATTGCTGTGTATTTCGGGGAGTTTATAGTTAAATGCTGTGCTAGTGCTTTTAATACATACCAACAACAGGGTAAGTATATTGGGGAAAAGTAGGACCGATAATACTTAGCCAAGTCACTGTAGCACTGTAATGATGCTTAGGAAGGGAACACGATCATGATGCTTTACTTGTTTCCTTGTGTACCACTAAAACTACCTTTGAATTTACTTTTGAAGTATAAAAGCATACTGCAGCAGAATACAGGGTAATAGGAATTTCGTCTGAATAAAAATACTGGATGTTTGTCATTTTACGCTATTTTCATAAATAAGATGTCAGATCCTAGTCTATGTCTTTAAGAAAGTCTAGGATAATTGACTAACATGAGATGCATTTCCTGTGAGAGTAAGCGATGAGAAAAATCTGCTTACATACAAAAATCTATCTACCTACAAACTAAGAGTTTAATATATGTGTAAGGAGAGTTATACTGCTTCCAAGAGCTGTACTGATTCAGTCTGGTCCATTTTTATATTGGTATGCCTTGGGCTGCAACTTATATATTAAGGAAATTTAGTATCCAAACATTGTGTCCAGCCAGCAAATTAATTACATGGGTAAGTAACCCCCAGTTCACCTTCCATAATAGCATACGTGCTGCCCATCAAGCACAAGTGACAAGTGCTCAGCCAAGCAAATATTAAATAAATAAATAAAATTTGCCATTTGAGATAACTATTCAGATGAGATATTTCTCTGGATTCTCACCAATGAATCCAAAGACTGTGGAGCAACTGGAATGCTCCAGGAGAGATAATCTAATCGCAAGACCAAATTCAGATTGTTGACCTTGTGTCCAAGGAGGCTGTGCCACGAGAGCACGCCTAGGATAGACTGCTTGGCTGTGTGGGACTGCAGCATAAATAAAATCTTGAAGCCTTGAGAGTGAAGGTGGACTTTGCAGAAAATGCAAATAGCCTTTCTTATCAGTGAACTTTGCTGTGAATTAAAGCAAAACGGTGCGGGTGCTTGTGTCCGCAGATGACATGAAATAGGGGCACGTAGTCCCACGGGATAAAGGTAGCAAAAAGCCAGCAGAGCAAAATACTGAGGGCACATTGGTAGTGAGAGCTGCCAAGACAGCAGAATATTTGCTGGAAACTAAAAGTTGTGTATGAGCTGGACCAAAGCAAATGAGAATACAACTGCGTGCTTGTGTCCAGCAGTGTCCTGCACTGAAAGCTGTAGGACAGCCCAGCCCTTGACTCAGGCTGTTCTTCTGCTTAACAGGAGATGTGCCTGGAGCGCGTGAGTGTGATGGGTGTGCTGGGTTTACAAATGCAGCAGAGCTCACAGACGCGGAGGGCTGTACAAGCATTCGCTAAAAGCTTGGTATCTTAGAGTCCTCACAAGCTGAGGACCTTTGTCCTTTTGAAGGTCTGAGGGGGGGAAAAAAAAGTGCATAAAGAGAATAGAGAGCAAGGATACAAGTACAGGAAATGGAAAATTGCTGGAAAGCCAGGCTCTACCACGCCGCCACAGCTGGCTTGATGTTGACTTGTAGACAACTCTATAAAAGCTCTGTGAAACTGTCAGCACCATGTACCATGTGAAGGCTTTGCCTAAATATTCCTTCGATGCTCCGGTCCCCTCATCCACTCTTGCCAGTCTCCCCGCTGCCTGCAGGAAGGCACCCTGTTAGTCATTCCAGATTGCTGCATCTCGGTGACTCGGGAGCGAACAATACTAGGAACCACCTATAAATGATACCCAGCTATGCTGACTCCTAGCACAGCAGGATGGGGACACTAGAAAACAGTTTGATGCTTTTGTTTCTTTTCCAAGTCCTGGCCCACTGTGAATTTTTATTGGTAAGTCAGTAAATAGCCTCATCCTCCCCTAGCAGGAACTGGAATTGTCCCAGTTTAATTAAATCAGCCAGTGCAGTAGTGTGCACTCCGTTTAGGAAGTCTGCACTCAGGGAAGAGCTTCGGTCTACTGGAGATGAGAATGGGAAGACTGCTGTTACCCAGAGCACAGCAGGGCGCTGGAAGGCAGTGGAAAGCTCTATTCCTCCGTAGATGCTTTTACAAGGAACACTCCTCCATTGCTGTAATGGAAGATATGTGAGGGGAAGAATTGCCAAACATCGGGCTGTAATTTTGATGAGTCATTTAACACTCCCATGCGATGTTATATCGCTGCGGAGGAGGGAAGGGGATCAGTGCAAGCAAAGGGAATGTGGGAAAAGCATGTGATGGTGGGGAGGAGGTAAGTCACAGTTGCAAAACAGCTGTCTGGAAAGCGTTATGCTTGAATTGTTGCACATGAGAAACTGAGGAGCGTGTTGTAGTGCTTGCAGTCTCCTAAATATACATAAACAGGCTGATGGGACAAGCTAGTAGTCTGTAAGTGGAAGGCGATAAGGGCAAAAGTAATCGGGAAACAACCTTGATCCCTCTTCTGAGAAAAGGTGGATACTCACCTCCATGAAAGAAAAACTCACCTAAACAAAATCAGGGAAGAAACAGGTGAGTTTCTGTGGGACAAACTTTGTAAGAGCAGGAATCAGCAGATGAACTTTGGTACCCTCCACAAGACATCGTGTTTGTAGTACAGCACCATCTTCTTTCGGTGCAGAAAAGAGCAAACACAGTAACAGACTGTGTATCTATGTCAGCAACTCTTCAGGGGCCTGAAAGAATTTTGAAAAGGAAAGGACAAAAAAATGTTCTTAACGATGAGCCTAAAAGGGTACTGCAGAGCGTAAGAGTGAACTAGTGCTAAGCTGCTGTGAACAAGAGAGATGTGAAATGGCAAGGCAGTTCAAGGGTAAGCTGTATGTAAGGGACAGAAAGCCTGTGTGTCTTCTAATAAGAAAGGTGAATGAGAAAATAATTAAATGAGAGCAGAAATATTTTTTTTTCTTCCTGATTTTCTTTGCTTTTACTCTTTCTAAAAATGATAAACTATGTCCATATACGTAGTGCTCTTAGTATTCACTGCAAGGTAGCAAGAGACGAATGCAGTAAAGGATCCTAAGGCAGGTGAGATGTAGTCAAGTCAGGCTAGACTGATGAAATTTCTTCTGAGTGCGTAGGAGCCAAGAAAAACAATCTCCGAACCATTAACAAGCTGCTTTGAAAACTCTTAGAGGAAGCTTGAAGTCCCAGGGGATCAGTAAAAGGCAGGCTTGGTATTTGCTTTTAAAAAGCAGGTAGACCAGGAGTTTATGTGCCAGTCAACATAATTTCAATTAGGATTAGAATTCCAAATGCTCTTGATAGATTGAAAGAATAGCCTGAAATCAATAAGATGGGATATGTTAAAAGACAGGTGCAAATTGCATTTGAGGAAGAAAAAAAGTCGGATTTATGTATACAGATGGTAAATAGCAGCTAAGATGACAATATTGCAGAAGCAGAACCTAGGGTTATAGTGGACTACAAATAGAGTGGGATTCATTACCTTCATCCTGTTGCAAGAAAGGGCAAATGTCATTTGCAGCCTCATTAATGGGAATGTCATTTGTAAGATGGAAATAATTACTGTGCTTAGCTGAGAATGTCAAAGCCTCCAGAGAACTACGGCACTGGTCTGGGTGCCTCACTCTGCAGAAGACAGGAACACACTGAAGAAAAGAAGTAGAAATAAAAGGTTTTAGGAATTCTGATCTGGTTGAAAGTCAAAAGTCTTCAATCACGTAAAAAATAACGATAAAGAGGACAACTATTAGTTACCATTGTGTGCTAGATAAGGGTAAAATGAAGTGTAACCATCTTGGTTTGTAGCAAGGGACGTTTGCAGTAGGAAAACTTGCTCGTGGCAAGGGCAGTTTAGCCCTGGAGCGGGCTCTGCCCTGCAACCAGGACCACAAAATCCCTGTCAGCTGCTGGGAGCCGTGTAGACAGACGCCAGCTGAGGATGGTCATGCTGGGCTTGATCATGCTGCAAGTCACAGAGTGGGCTTTGGTGGTCCCTGGTTGCCTCCTCGTCAGCCTTACCATGATGCTAGGATGATGTTGGTCGTGAGTAACGTGTTATTTTCAGGCCTGTTCTCAGGGGCCACTTTGGCTTCCCCAGCTACACCACCTGCCCAGGCCAATGCACACAGGGCAGGACATCTGGGATGCAGAGCAGGGACAAATCCTCCCTTCACCTCTGCTTTGGACACTTTGTGGCCGTGTAGCTCGTTATCTGAGGGCATGTGCATTTAGCCTGCATCTGACTGAAGCATCTGCTCAAACAGGGCAAACATATGGATGGTTGCATTTTGTTTCTAGAAATGATTTAAGAGATACCCTGGCCTGGAGTTTCAAGCGCTTGCAATTTCCACTAACTTCTGCAAGGGGTGAGGGTAAGCATGCAGCACTTCACGCCAACAGTAAGTCACTGTTCTAAACCTTGTGCCATAATGTGAAGTATCAGTCTGCAAAGGCAACTTTTTGTAGTTGTTATTTATGTTATTTTGAATTATTTTAAGTGTTATAGGGGAGAGGGGATTTAATACAGGTGAAAGAAATCTGGCTTTGATGTTTTGCAGAAGATCCTCTAAGGCTTTTATCTTACTGGGGTTGTGATCTTGCTAGCTGGAAGTAAGGCAACGCCTTTTTACAAAAGTCCCTCTGTAGGAAGAATTAATTTTAAGGATATATCTGGGAATCCTGCTCCTCAGCACAACCACCAGAGACTGTAAGAGATGCTAATCCCTAATAGTGTTAGATTAATCTAGCTACTACAGTACCGATTCTTCTGTATAAAATTGCTGAACTAGGTCCAAGAGAGCACGGAAGGTGTTTGCACTGGAAAAGCTGATCAAACATTTTCCTTGAGTAATGCTGTCGAGGATCTTTTGCTCATAGGTGACTAAAATGACTTGTAAAAGGGTAAAATGAAATGCAGAAGACTAAAGTGAAAGCCATTCCCTCTGCTCTTGATTCAATATGCTGATGCTCCAGCTGTGCAGCAGCTGGAACGTTGTTCTTCCTGTTTCTTGCATCAGACCCTCACGTTTCTGGGAGAGAATGAGAATTTCTCCTTTGCGTGAGAAGGCAGAAGGATTTCACCTGAAAAAAATAACAAAACACACCCAGGTTTGTGCTGTTTTCACCTGCTTAAGGATTTAGAGGGGGAAAAAAAAAAATGACAAAATTCCCGACCAGCTACATGTGCTGTTCACAGGAAAATCCATAAAGCAATATTGCATCTCAGCTCTTTCCTGACTCCTGCAATCTCTCCTAGCTGCTTCCTAAAAGTGCTGTTAGTGCAAAAATAACTGAAGAAGTCTTAAGACTTTTACAGTAGCTTGTAACATTGACGTTACCTACAAGCTTGGATGAGTTGTATTTTTATTAATATGTTGAGCTGGAGGCAGAGTCCACTCAGAGATGTTGTTGATCGGTGTAAAGTGCCACTTTCCAACCAGGAGCTGTTCTGAATAGTTTGTGTGTCACTGACAGCGGTTTCCCTGCCTACACAGAGAAATGTCAAATAAAAATGTTAACCAGTGATGTTACTAGACATGAAAGGCACCGAGAGAAATCTTTTCTGTCTACTTCTCTGGGTTATCGAACTTTTTTCAAATGGGGGCCTGGGAGCAGAAGCTGTGGAATTGGTTGAATATTTAGAATTATTCCTGTACGGTTTTGAGAGCAATATATTTTTTTTTTCCATTTCATTTATAACTCATGTTGATGTTAAACTAAAGTTAGAGTTCTCTGCATGATCGCATCTTTCCAGTCCAAAATAAGAAAGGCCATATATATATGTATGTCCTGAAAAATCATAATGTATATGATGACGCTCATGCATTTTTCACATGACACCTGCAAATAAGTTCCTGAGAGACGACGCTTGTCTAAACTATGAAGGAACTTACTTATTTCAACTAAAAAGGCAGCTGTGTCATTTAGGTGCAAAAATAGTTTATCCGTCCACTATTATTGCTGTATCAAAAAGGAATTAAGCTGCAAAATACCTATTAAGAGTTTAATAGAATATAACTCCTACCTCATGGAGCTATTTTAGTTACATTGCAGTGCAGCCCTACCCATATAGTTATGATTACATGTGTTTCAAGGGTTTAAAGACCTAAACGAGTTTGGTCCAGTTTTTACTTAGATTTCCCTGCTTTCCCATATTGTAACAATTCTGCAATGAACACATTTTCCTAGTACTCATTGTTCGTTTATCTTAATTTCCAAAATAAACAGGATTTTTGTTACACTTTTAGACAATTCATTATGCACTCAAAGTGTGATCATTCAGGGAGAATACACTGATTTTTTTCACATGAGATAGAATGGACATTGTACTTTGAGAATCTAAGTTATTTGGTTGACAAAGGAATTAAAGCCAGTGAGTTAAACAACAGTCTCTTATTTCTAAGCATAGAATCATAGAATCATTATGGTTGGAAGAGACCTCAAAGATCACCAAGTCCAAGTGTATACCCAACGCCACCATGCCCACTAAACCATGTCTCGAAGCGCCACATCTAAACGTTTTGTTGAACACCTCCAGGGATGTGCCTCCCCCACCTCCCGGGGGAGCCCGTTCCAATGCCTAACGACTCTGACAGTGAAGAAGTTCTTCCTAATGTCCAACCTGAACCTCCCCTGGTGCTACTTGAGGCTGTTTCCTCTTGTCCTATCGCTGGTTACTGGGGAGAAGAGACCGACCCCCACCTGGCTACCCCCTCCTTTCAGGTCGTTGTAGAGAGCGATCAGGTCTCCCCTCAGCCTCCTCTTCTCCAGACCAACCCCCCCCAGCTCCCTCAGCTGCTCCTCGTAAGACTTTTTCTCCAGGCCCTTCACCACCTTTGTTGCTCTGCTCTGGACATGCACGCATGTTTAGTGCGAGGCCAATACACCAATAAAGTCCTTGCCTGGAATTGCAGTCGGATAGAAGCTACTAGCCAAAGCTCAGAGCCCCAAAATACCAGTTAGTACTGATGCAGGGCACTGAGAGATGCCTTTCCTACAGAATGAGCTTTCACCTGAAGTCCTAGAGTCTTTGGGGGCTTGTTCACTGGGTTCCTTCATTCTGTCCTTCCTGGGACCTTTCTTTATTTGCCTGTAAAGTTTTATTTTAAAAGGGAGAAGAAAATGTCAAACATGAAGTCATGTCATGTAGCAGTACACCGACAGGTGTAGTCATCCAACTGCACTGCAACTGTGGATTTCAGGCTGTGGTTATATTTTATTTTGGGTTTTCAGGATGGGTGCATGTTAGAGCTAGGCCACCCTTGCAACTTGGAGCTGGTTTTGCCAACCAGGTATCTAAATGCTGTCTCCAGCATCTTTCCAACCCACCTGAAGTTCAGTGAGGGGGTAGGTCTAAAAGGCCTGTTTTGCCCTGTGCATTCACTGACACAATGGATAGGGAAAAAATTTCCACTGTGGACAAATTTTCCACTAGACAAATGCAGCCAGTGTGCTTATTTAGATTAGCTGCCCAGTGAACATCTTGTATTTACATGTTTGAGATAGGAAAACGTGAGGGCAGTTTGAAAGTGGAGGAAATGGATCTTCTCTTACAGCAACTGATGGTAGTGCTAATTGGGTGACCGATTATCTGGATAAACGTTCCTGCCATCAATGGTACCCTAAAAAAGAAAAGGATACCTACTGCAATGCTTATCTTTAGAATGCTTTTTATATTTAAATATACTTAATGGCATAGGTATTCAGGAGCGTACTGTAACACCTACTTTTTTTTTTATTTGCTCTCTGTGGTAACTGATGACTTCAAATCAGGACTAGCAGTGTCATCCTTCTTGGCAGCATGAATGTGATCCAAAACCTCATATAGTAATAGTTCTTCATAAAAGCAGTGACTGAATCAGACTGAAGTATTCAGTATCTTGATGTTATAAGAGTAAGAATCTGCTTTTTATGTGTCACTATAAGATACCAGTTCTTCAGGATCTGTACAGGACTAACTAATTTTGTCAAAGCACACAGTCTGTAGAGTCTGGTTTGAAAACTTCTCTTATGGCTTTTGTCTGTCAGAGCAACACTTAGGAGTTTGTGCAGTAATTAAAAGCTGCTCTTCCTAAATTAACTGTTCAATGATTGTGTAGCACTGGATGGTTTTTGTCTTACTTTTCTTGCGTTTGAGATGATGGTTATGTGAAGACCTGATTTTCTTACGTGTAATTAACTGTTAGAGAAAAATGAGTGTTCAGAGGTGGAGCTTTCTCTAGATGGTCGTGCTTTTAGATGTGCTTTCAGAGTACTAGGTTTTTGCAATTTACTGACTCTTCTAGCTCAAGACCTACGTTCTTTTAGACAACTGTCATCTGTTCTGGTATGCGTGTCACAGAATGCTTCCCTAAATGCTTTCAGTTGATATAAATTGCCTGGGTTATCCCACTCCCCAACAGCATATGGAGTCCTGCTGGTATACTGAATAATGATAGAGCAGCTGGATGGAGGACTGGTTCCTTCAGCTTCTGTCTCTGGTCTTGAGAAGAGGACACTTCTAGTTGCCGTAGGGAGAACGTGTACCTTCTCCTCCCCGGTTCTCATTTTAAAACAACGGGTCATTTTTACATCTATAAATTCTGTGGAGTGCTGCTGTGGATTCTGGTGTTTGGTAACGACTCTAAAGCTGACTGCTCAGGTCTTGTGCAGAGAGCCAGGGACTCGGCCAGCTGGTTCTCACGTTGTGCTTCTCCCTGTCTAAGCTGCGGGTGTTTGCAACAAAGCCGCTCTTAACCAACTCGCTCGTCCAGGGTTTGAGCTGCAGCTGGGTGCGTACCCGTGCGATCTGCTGGGTGGCCGTGTCTGGCAGAAGACCTAGGAAAGCAGAAAGGTCAAAGGCTCTGTGCGGTAACAGAGGATGTGCCAGCAAGCAGAGCTCTTCTGACATTTGACTCTGTGGATGCACCGTAACGCAAAGTGTGAGGATAGCACAGAACTGAGATCTGGGAAATGTGTTTTTACTGAAAATCAGATTGTTTCACAATGGGCAGCGTTCCAGCAAGTATTAGCACGATTTCTTTGGAAGGGCTTTGATTGAAGGCCTGATTTCTCTTAAACAACCACTGATGGCTGCTATTAAAGCAACAAATCAGTGCAAAGGACTCCAAGTACTTTTTTTAAAGGAGAAAGAATTTCTGGAGATTGTATATGGCCACATGCGCAGTTGGCTTTATGGACAAATGGATAGACTAGGTCTAGAGGAAATCCAGTTTTCTGGATTCCAGCTGATGAATGACTCCAGGTTTTTCAACATGGTTCCAGCAGAACTTCACCTTGGCACCGTGCTCTCTTCCTTGCAGATAACCCCTGTCGTTCACTGTAGACAGCACGATGATGCCTTGGGAGGGAGAGGAGAGGCTTGTCTGAGTGCTGCACAAATTGGCTGATTTCCTTTTCCCCCCCCCCCTTGCCCTCTCATATTTGCTGCTTATTTGGGTCATTTCTCCAAGAAGTACTCAATATAAAATATAAAAGATACAAATTACCCTCGTGCAGTATATCTGAAAGCAGACAAACTTATGGGAAGGACTTTGCAACTGGTTTAAAATACTCAGTTTAAAAAAGAAAAAGTGTTTGTCTGTATAAGTTCTACGTAGCAAAGCATTATTTTTGAAAATTTAGTCTTGTTTTGTGTAAAAAAAGGTGTAGTTTTATCTTGTAATCCCTAAGACTTTGATGCATTTTCTCTGATCAGTTGAGCAAAGTCCCTATGTATTCTAGCCAGATTCTTCCTCAAAAAAGTGAGTACATTTTGTGTTTATAAGAGATACCAAAAGTCATGCTGCTTGAAATATTTAAATGGCCTAAAAGTGTAAATCATATTTAGATGAACAACTTGAAATTTAGGAACCTAAATGGTGTAGTCAGCGTGAGATTTCCCTCCCCTGCTGTGGTGAGACAACAGGGAAGAGGGAGAGCGTTTTTTTTTTCAGTCTTCACACCCCTTTAATCCTCTGCTGAAAGTGAGATCATGGCTTTTTTTTCTGCTGGGAAACAGACTGAGACCACAAGCTCATTCCATTTCATATAAATCACCAATTTCCTACGTAGTAACAACTTTTTGTCTCTTTAATGGGAATTTGCTTTCAGGCAATGTCTTAGCACTGCAAAAATATCACATCCCCTTACTAATATTTTATTTTCCCCTTAATTTGATGCAAATTTGATGTAGAAGTGCAGTCAGCAGCAAACATGCTTTCTTTTCTTTTTCAACTTCCTGTAGGAGTTCTTCATATTTTCCGCAGAGTTGGGAGAAAAATGTGAAGCAATAAGTGAGAAATTGGAGCATCTGGAAGATCAGTTGCAAAGTTCCGCCTGCAGAGTTGATGAAGGAGTTATTCATATCCTTTTTGATATAGCTATAGATACGTATCAATCTAAGTAAGTATGTATGTGAAATACTTGCCTTTCGGATTCACATGGATTACTAGTTCTTAACGTAGATTAAGTACATTAAGAAGGGGAGAATTGATTGTCTGGCTGAAGTGGGCGTTTTTGTTGGAGCAAGTTTTCCTACAGTGCATTTTCACTCTGGTCTGATCCAGCTTTAATTGATTTAAACAGAAGTTAGTTCTTTGTAAATTGAGATTAGGCCCTGAAAAGCCTTTATTCTACTGTTAAAATCCTTTTGTTTGTAACGCTCGCTAAGTAAATACCTAGTGCACCGAAAGCTGCATGGATGCAAGCATCCATGCACCTGCATTTCCCAGCATGATTTAGCTAAATTA